>NW_004444059.1:5930729-6005317 GCF_000243295.1 Trichechus manatus latirostris | reverse complement strand
AGATGGATATCCAGTTATGCCAGCACCATTTGTTAAAGAGACTGTCTTTTCCCCAATTAATGGACTTTGGGCCTTTGTCAAATATCAGCTGTTCATAGGTGGATGAATTTATGCCTGGATTCTCAGTTCTGTTCCATTGGTCTATGAATCTGTTGTTGTATAAGTACCAGGCTGTTTTGACTATTGTGGCAGTATAATAGGTTCTAAAATCAGGTAGTGTGAGGCCTCCCACTTTGTCTTCTTCTTGAGTAATGCTTTACTTATCTGGGCCTCTTCCCCAAAAAGAGCCTTTTAAGAAAATAAAATATAAAACAATCCACTAACTGGTAACTCCAGCCTTCAGGACCACGGTTTTCTCCAAGGTTCTGGCAGCTCATTTGACTCGAGTGATTTCCCTACCTCTTTCCTTCATCCCAACAGCTGCTGTGATCATGTAGTGACAGGTCATTCTCCTGGACAAGAGATAAGTCACTACTGATAATATTCAAAGTTGCGATCATTACTCATCTTTCCTTGACTTTTAGGGTAGCTTTTCCTTATTCTGTTCACCAGCACCTAGATTATAACCCTTTCATAGAATTCTATGACCTTCATTCATTCATTCACTCAATCAATGTATTTTTAGGGATTTCTATGTCCCAAGCTCTGCACCAGGACCTAGGAATACAAGGATGAACCAGACAGTACATTTCTTTATGGGGCATTCTGTTTAGTGGTGGATATGGGTGAATAAACAGATCAGAACAATACCGCATGATAAGAACTCTCCTTGTATTTACATATCTTTATTTCCTACCATTAAATCAGCGCATCTAAGACTGGGGAAGGGGAAGAGGAGAGGATAGTCTATGGATATGCTCTTAGAATTCTGTGTGTTTTGTATAAGAATTTTGGTTTTTTGTTTATTCACTTCGATGATAATTAAAATATGTATTATATAGGCATATACTTGGTCATATTGATGACTACTTTATAATTGAGTAACATCCTGCAATTTCTGTACTCGTGTCCATTTATGTTTAATAAAAAAAATCAGGTGTAATTAACAGAATCTTATTTGCACTGAAGGATTTGTTTTTTGTACGACACCATCATTGGTCACATAAACTGAAGCTGTTAATCACACTTTGTTTTGCTTTTATTTAACATGTAAATTTGTTTTCATTTTGTAGTTGTATAAGAACATGAGCAGAAATAGTTAATACCAAATTTTATGTTTTTAAATTTATAGTTAGTAACATGATAAAAGCCATTTAAGTCAAAAGTGGAGGGCTCTTCACTTTTCCTTAAAATGAAAGGTAATTTTTCCTTTAAAAGGAGCTCCTACATTACTCGTTTTTGAGAAGCACATTTCTAGTTACATGTCAGTGATCCTTCTGGGAAGCCATTCCATAAAATCTTCATTCTTCATTCCCTTAGAGTTGGTGGGAACTGTCATTTGACAGGTTATAATCTTCCCTACTTCCAACCTCAGCTCCTGAAGTGAAGGGTAGACCAGGTAAATATGTTGGTAGAATATAATTTAGAAATACTCAGGGGCTGAGCTTTTTGTTTTTTTTAAACTCCTTTAAAACTTATCTAAGTGGTACATGAAAATATTCAAGCAGTATTACGCACAGTAACCTGGTTTATTTGTAGGTCAGATTTTCAGGTTTTAAACTGGACTACATTTACTCTCAGAATCTGGGTGGTGCAAACAGTTAAGTGCTCAAAGTGTAAGGTTGGTAGTTCAAACCTATCTGGGGTTCCTGGGAAGAAAGATTGGTGACCTACTTCAAAAAGGTCACAGCCTTGAAACCCTAGGGAGCACAGTTCTACTCTGACACATATGGGATCGCCATGAGTTGGAATCGACTTGACACTGATTTTTTTTTGGTTTATGTATACTCTGAGAATACTAGGAGGTATGGAAGTTATAAGAACCCGCAGAATATTGCAGTTGTTGAAAATGAAAACAAACACCATGGAGTAGAAAACAAAATTTGCATGCATGTTTGAGCAAAAACATTGAAGAAATTCTATGCTTTATGTTATGCGCTGCTTTGGGATGTGCTATCAAACCTTCCAGGATCTGGCAGTCTCTCTTCTCTGTCTTAAAGGGCTACTTTGGTGGAAACTTTTGAAAGCACTATGCCTAAGAAATGTTCCACAGAGCTAGAAGCCTCAAGCTGTCCCTTTCCTACCAGATTCTGAGTATTTGGCTGGGAGTTTTGGCAGAACATCATTTTTTTTTTTTTCCTTTGAGATTTCCTTGTGGTAGCTTTGCAGACTCTAGGGTATTTTCTGGCACACCCCCCCAGCCCCCTGTCATGATAGTACTTGTACTTTTCTTTATTTGATCTATAGTAGAGTGCTTATTGCACATATGGAGTTGAAGACCTTTGCAATAATTACTATGCTCCCTTTGGGATCTTGTATCTATAGGTTGTAAACCACCAAGTTAGTTGATGTTCCTTCATCTGACCATCTCACTGTCATCATCTCCTGCTCTCTGCCCATCAGTGTCTCAAGTCCACTCATTCGTTCAACAAAGTAACTAGGTCCCTGAAGTGTAAGGAGTCGTCTATATGTGATTAAGCCCTAAATATGCTTTCCTCCAACTCTCTTCTTCATTAAATATGCTGTCTGTTTGCATTTGATTTAAATTCATTACATATTTAATGTGGTTCATTAGCCCTAATGCCTTTGTGTTAGTCAGGCTGAATCAATAAAACACCATCATTGATTTGGATCAGAGCTCCAGTGTAGCTCTCCAATTTGGTGCTCTATGAATCAGCTGACCAAACAGCCAGATCTGGATCCAAAGATATCAATCTATTCATTGTCCCAGTCTTCTCCAGCCTCTTGTGAAATCATCTACCAACATTTTGTGTCTATCCCTTTGCTTACAATGGCATTTACCTTTGAATACTAGACCGAAACCAGTTACCATCAGGTTGATTTGGAGTTATGGTGACCCTATGCATGTCAGAGTAGTACTGTGCTCCATAGAATTTTCAGTGGCTGGTTTTTTTGAAGTATATTGCCAGGCCTTTCTTCTGAGGCCTTTGGGTGGACTTGAACCTCCAAACTTTCAATTAGCAGCCAAACATGTTAACACTTTTCACCACCCAGGGCCTCTTGCTTTGAATAGTGAGTCTCAAAGCAGGCGGTTATAGTGTGGCAAGGGTAATCTCAGGATCTCCAGAGGTGTGTGTATCAGTATTTGTATATTTTGAAAAGTATGTTGTACGTAATATATTGTATATTATATGTAGTATTGCCTGACTTACTTCTAATCTCAGTATTTAATTTTTTCAAATAATAGTAAAAGAAGACATATGATTTTTGTATTTTTAAAAGAAAGCATGGATCTTATGGGATTTTAAGAGGTTATAAAACACTAACTTAGAATTTAGATAGAAGATGGAATCTTGCCTGCCTTTCATATGCCAGCCAACAGAGGCACACAGTGATAATACAGTACTTTTAATGCTTCATTCCAGATAATGAAGTAACCCTGCTGTGTATCGGAAGGTCAGATTTCGTGTAATCTTGAGAACAAGGAAATTAAAAAAAAAAAAGAAAACAAGTTTTTTTTGGAGTCTCTGAAATATATGTAAGAAAGCTAGAGAGCCAGACTTTAACACCATCCTCTGCATATGTTCATACAGAGCCCATTAACCCTCATATTCAAAAATACCTGATGTTGGCTCTTGTCTGCCCCATACTTCTCAAATTTTATCATGCAGCAGATAAACCTGGAGGACTTGTTAAAACATAGATTTCTGGGCCACACCCAGAATTTTGGTTCACTATCCCTGGTGGCGTAGTGGTTAAAAGCTTGGCTGCTAACCAGAAGATCAACTGTTTGAATCCACCAGCTGCTCCTTGGAAACCCTATGGGCCAGATCTACTCTGTCCTATATGGTCGCTATGAGTCGGAATCGACTAGAAAGCAATGGGTTTGGGTTTTTTTTTTTTTTTTTTTTTTTTTTTTGTACATCTAGGGTAGGACCTGATAATCAGCGTGTCTAACAAGTTCCCAGGTGATGTCGATGTTGGCCTGGGGAATGAAGCTTTGAGAATCACTGGCCTGTTCTGCTATCCATTCTCCCCTTCTTCTTGGTAACAGAAGTCAAATTTTATTCAGGGTAGCAATGCATCCATCAGCTAAAGGATGACGTTCTATTTCCCAGCCTGCATTTTAACTAGGTGTGATCATGTGGCTAAGCTTTGATCCATCAGATGTAATAGAAATGTTGTCACGATTTCCAGGACAGTTCTGTAAAAAGAAGGGAATACCTTTTGTTATTCTCGCTTTCCTTCTTTATGTTGTTGGAACGTGGTTGCAATGGTTAGAGCTCCAGCAGCCTTCTTAGACTGTGACAAGTCACATATGGCAGCGCAAAGACAGCAGGGTCCCTGATAGCAGTGTGGAGTCTTCTTACCTGGATTACTTCCCTCTGGACTTTGTTTATACAAGTGAATACACCTTCTGTGTTTAAGCTACTGCAGTTGGGTTTCTGTTACTCACAGCTGCACCTAACCCTAACTGATATACCTTGTTCATCTGATTTCTCTGTAGGGTAAAGACCACATCAGAAGCAGGAGGGGCTACTTCTGGTAGCAAGGCAGTAAACAGAAACATTACTGTATTACATGCCAGGAAATCAATCAACGGTTATGTGGCTGATGTTGAGCCACCAGGAAGGCAGGAAAATGTGTAGAATATTTCATTAAGATTTTTATTGGAAAATGATTGCTGCTTTAAAAATGGTAAACTTCACTTACTTTTAGACTTGATACTTTAGACACTTAATTTCTCTCAATGAACCTCTTTGTCAACAAATATTTATGGAGCTAGGCACTGTGTGAGTGAGGACAGAGACGTGCATCTCTACTCTAAGTGTTCACAATAGATCCCAGCAAGGTGAGAAATTTATCTGAATGAGTGTTTAGAGGTGTGTGTGTGTATATTTGTTTGGCAGTTGGAAAAGCTTATTAGTTCAAGGAACTATTCCTACAGAAACCAAATCAAACCCGTTGCCATCGAGTCGATTGCGACTCACAGCGACCCTGTGGCTACCCATAATTCTGCAAATTATCCTAGGCCGACGAGGGAGACAGGGGCTAACTGTAAAATGCAATAATCCAAACTGCTGGTTTAGTGTTCTAGCAAATGACACTGCCTTGCTTGTCCTCAACTCTCTTTAAATAACTAAAATTTATTTCCCTCTTGACTACCTTCTGACAAAGGGGCTCCTGTTCTCTTACATTCTGTGACTCCCAGAAATACCAACACAAGAAATCTTCATCAGGAACTAGGGTGACTGTGTCAGACAAAGCTTATTGTCTGAATCGCTGATTTTATTCCTGGAAGAGAGCTCTTAAAATAATACCAAAAAGCGTAGCTGGACTTACTCATTTCCATACCTTTTACAGTTCTATTTTGTAAACCTAACACGCCAAATAATTAATTTTCAAAATCAACAGGACACTTCAGTCACTACCAATTGTTGTGGTGAGAGATAATGACTTGAATGGAACCTGAGTAGAGACCTGATTTTAAGTAAGGAAATGGGGTCAGGGAGAGGTTAAGTGGCTGGCCTGGGGTCAGATAGCAAGCTGGTGACTCAACCTTGCAGCTCCAGGATCTGAGGCCTGCAAAGAAAACCAGAGCCCATTTCCTCTTGATAAGTTAACTGCCCTGTATCTGTGGTCTGTCCTAAGCTTTTAAGAGCCACATTCCTTTTGTGACTGCAGACCTGAACTCCTGTGACTTTCACTGGAGTCGAGAAAACACTTTCAAGGTCAAACCTTGGTGTATAGAGGGCAGAATAGCACTTCATTTACCACCAAAAACCATTATGGAATTCCTAGAAATTGCCATCTTTTCACTTCTTATGATTTACTTCCAGCACATATCTGTAATCGCTAGTCTTTAGGACATTTGGTGATACCTTGGAAATGACGATGACCTGAATATAGAGTGCTTACTATGCATCAGACACTGTGCAAAGTGTTTTACATGGATTATCCCATTTAATGTGCATGGCAAACTTGTCAGGTAGGTTCATTTATACCCCTTTTTACTGATGAGGATACTGAGGCTGAGTGGATTTAGTATCTAACCCAAAACCACACTGCTAGGAAGTGACTAATTAAGGATTATAAACCTAGTTATGTCCAGCTCCAGTCCTTGGGTGGTGTAAACACTTAAGCTCTCGACTACTAACCAAAAGTTTCACAGTTCAAACCCACTCAGAGGCACCTTGGAAGAAAAGCCTGGTTCTGAAAGGTCATAGACTTGAAAACTCTGTGGAGTGTGGTTTTACTCTACACACTTGGGGTTACCATGACTGGGAATTGACTCAACGACAATGGGTTTTTTTGTTTGTTCAATTCAGAGGTCACACTCTTTACCACTATGCAATACAGAATTCCCATACACACATACCTACGGTGTTTTTCCTTACTTCTGTTAGTTCAGTATTTTTATAGTTTAAAAGTTTATGTGGCTATAATTTGCATTCCAGCCTTAGGCAAAAAGTCTGTCTTAAAAAAAAATTGAAAGTTTTAACAGCGAGGTTGATGATTCTACCTATAAACAAATCGAAGATGCTTTTTGCATTGTGGTATTGTGCTGGAGATCTTAGTCATATAACTAAGGAGCCCTGGTGGTGCAATGGTTAAAGCGTGTGGCTACTAATGGAAAGGTTGGCAGTTCGAACTCACCAGCCACTCTACGGGGGAAAGAGGTAGCAGTCTGCTTCCATAAAGATTACAGCCTTGGAAACCCTATGGGGGCAGTTCTACTCTGTCCTACAGGGTCACTATGAGTCGGAATTGATTTGATGGCAATGGGTTTTTTTTTTTCTTTAAGTCATCTAACTAAGAAAATAATATTTTTCAAAATAAAAGGCTGAAAATAGAAATGAAAGTAGAGTTCTATTTGAATCTTCATGATGTATGATGATTCTGCTCTGTTTTCTTGGCTTTCTTCCAATATTCTTAATTTTCTGGAAAGCACAACCAACTAAACTCAAAAAGACGATGGAGTGAACATCTATGAAGGTTTTGGTTACTTGGAATTTTTGATCCTAAAAAGGACTTACATGGACACATTGGAGAATTAGCTATTTCTTTTAAATAGAAGACAACAGGTATAGATAAATAAGAAAGGTTCAACTTAAATCTTAAAATTTTTTTGAAGTGGCAAAATGTCATCTTGGAAACTGGCAGTTAGTTATTGTAAGTGGAATTTAAAAATTCAGTAAGACATGATTTTACAACGTATGGGAAAAATCATGATTATAAATAGCACTCGTGTGAGTGCTTACGTGTGTGTGTGCACGTGCCTGGGTGTGAGGCTCTGGAGCACTGGCAGATTTCAGAGCTCAGTTAACCCACATTGCATCAAATGAATTACAAATACAGGAGGGAAGGGACCAAGAAAAAAATGCAAAGTGTAGAAGAGGCATGTTGTAATTTTTCCACATATGAATATTTTGATCTCATTCTTTTTTTAAAACAAAAAAGTATACATTATGAGTTTGCAGGGATATAAGAACTTGAGACAGGAACCCGGAATCTCTTTATTAAGACATGATGGCTATTGGTACTTATTATAGATTGAAATGTGTTCTTCCAAAATGTGTGTTAACTTGGCTAGGCTATTATTCCCAGCACTGTGTGGTTGTCCTCCATTTTGTGATCTGATGTAAATGTCCTAATGTGTAGTAAATCCTAACCTCTATGATGTTAATGAGGCACAATTATAGACAGATATGCTAATGAGGCAGGACACAATCTACAGGATTAAGTTGTATCTTGGGTCAAAGTCTTTTGAGATATAAAAGAGATAAGTGATCAGAGAGGAGAGGAGCTCCTACCACCAAGAAAAAAGAGCCAGGAGTGGAGCGGGTCCTTTGGACCCTGTCATGGTTTGAATTATGTCCCCCCAAAAATGTGTGTATCAATTTGGCTAGGCCATGATTCCTAGTACAGTGTGATTTTCCTGTATGTTGTAAACCTGCCTCTATGATGTTAATGAGCGAGGATGGGTGGCAGTTGTGTTAGTAAGGAAGGACCTGATCTACAAGACTGGATTGTGTCCTGAGGCAATCTCTTGAGATATAAAAGACAGAAGTGAGCAGTGAGACAGGGGGGCGTCATACCATCAAGAAAGCAGTGCTGGGAGGAGAGCGTGTCCTTTGGACCGGGGTATCTGTGCAGAGAAGCTCCTAGTCTGGTGGAACACTGAAGAGAAGAAAGCCGACGGAGAGAAAAAGACTTCCCCTGGAGCTGACACCTGAATTTGGACTTTTAGCCTACTTTACTGTAAGGAAATAAACTTCTCTTTATTAAAATCATCCACTTGTGGTGTTTCTGTTATAGCAGCACTAGATAACTAAGACAGACCCGGAGTCCCTGTGCTGAGAAACTCCTAGACCCAGGGTTGATTGATGCCTATACCTTCCCCTAGAGCCAACAGAGAGAGAAATCCTTCCCCTAGAGGTGGCACACTGAATTCGGACTTCTAATGCCTAGACTGTGAGAGAATATATTTCTGTTTGTTAAACTCATCAGTTTGTGGTATTTCTGTTATAGCAGCACTAGATAACTAAGACAGAAATTTGATACCAGAAGAGTGGGGTGCTGCACTAACAGACACCTAAAATGTGGAAGCAGTTTTGAAGCTGTGAAAGGGTAGAGGCTGGAAGAGTTTTAAGGTGGCTAATAGTAAACACCCTGAGTAGCTAAAGCAAAAGGAAGAAAAGATGAAGTAAAAGAGCTGAACAGAAGATTTCAAAGGGCGGCTTGAGAAAACAAAGTAAAGTATTATAATGACAAGTGCAAAGAGCTGGAGGTAGAAAACCAAAAGGGAAGGACATGCTCAGCATTTGTCAAGCTGAAAGAACTGAAGAAAAAATTAAGCCTCGAGGTGCAATAGTGAAGGATTCTATGGGGAAAACATTAAATGATGCAGGAAGCATCAAAAGAAGAAGGAAGGAATACACTGAGTCACCATACCAAAAGAACTGGTCAACATTCAACCATTTCAGGAGGTAGCATATAATCAGGAACTGATAGTACTGAAGGGAGCAGTCCAAGCTGAAATGAAGGCATTGGCAAAAAACAAGCCTCCAGGAATTGACAGAATACCAATTGAGATGTTTCAACAGAGGCAAGGCTGGAGGGTCTCCTCTATGCCAAGAAATTTGAAAGACAGCTACCTGGCCAAGCAAGTGGAAGAGATCCGTATTTATGCCTATTCTCAAGAAAGGTGATCCAACTGAATGAGTAAATTATCAAGCAATATCATTAATATCACACCCAAGTAAAATTTTGCTGATGATCTTTCGAAAGGACTGCAGCAGTATATCGATAAGGAACCGCCAGAAATTCAAGCCAGATTCAGAAGAAGATGTGGAACCAAGGATATCATTGCTGATGTCAGATGGATCTTGGCTGAAAGCAGAGAATACCAGAAAGATGTTTACCTGTGTTTTATTGACTATGCAAAGGCATTCGACTGTGTGGATTATAACAAATTATGGATAATATTGTGAAGAACAGGAATTCCAGAACACTTAATTGTGCTCATGAGGAACCTGTATGTAGATCAAGAGGCAGTTGTTCCAACAGAACAAGGGGATACTGCATGGTTTAAAGTCAGGAAAGGTGTGTGTCAGGGTTGTATCCTTTCACCATACTTATTCAATCCGTATGCTGATTGTCATGGATTGAATTGTGTCCCCCCAAAATGTCTGTCGGCCTGACTGGGTCATGATTCCCAGTATTGTATGATTGTGTAATCTGATGTGATTTCCTTATGTGTTGTAAACTCTATCACTATGATGAGGTTATACTGATGAGGTCTACAAGATTGGATAGTGTTTTAATCCAATCTCTTTTGAGATATAAAAGAGAGAAGCGAGCAGAGACACATGGGAACCTCATACCACCAAGAAATCAGTGCCGGGAGCGGAGCGCGTCCTTTGGACCTGCGGTTCCTCCAAGACCAAGGGAAGATTGATGACACAGATCTTCCTCCAGAGCCAGCGGAGAAAGCGTGCCCCTGGAGATGATGCCCTGAATTTGGACTTGTAGCCTACTGGACTGTGGGACAGTGAACTTCTCTTTGTTAAAGCTTGTGGTATTTCTGTTAGAGCAGCACTAGATGACTAAGACACTGAGCAAATAATCTGAGAAACTGACTATATGAAGAAGAACGGAGCATCAGCCAGACCCTTTCTTATTGCTAGGGAAAGATCAGTGAATAAGACACACCAGCTCTTCTCTTACGGAGCATAGTTTCTGGACTAAGTTCTCCCCTCACCCTCTGCTGACTGCCCATTAGGTTAGCACCCTGTGTTTACCTCTGACACAATGTATTTTAATTACTGTTTATCAGTCAGTCAGTTTCCTCATCAGGCTGCTGAGCTCCTTAAGGGTAGAGCTTCTTCCATGCTTCTTGCTCTATCCCCAAGCCTTGGCACAGTACCAACTAAAGTTGCTCAATAAATATTTATTAAACAGATGAATATTTACCAAGGTGTGCCACCCCTTTGGTTACTGTAGTGTACTTTGTGTAAAATTATTGTATATATCACATGGCCACAAGAAATTTGCTATTCGATTTCAATTTAATCTTTCCATGTTAAAGCCTTACTACATCACTCCACACACCCTATGCTAAGTCATTCAAAGTTCTACTAATGGGCCCTGTTCCTTTGTTCATATTGTTCCCTTTCCCTGGAGTATTTGAATCTCTTTTTGTTCCTCTCTTCAAGGACCTGCTCTGTGAAAACTTTCCTAGTCATCCTGATCAGAAACCATCATTCCTTCCCTCAGGGCTGCCAGAGTGCATTGACTGAACCACTTCAAAGTGCCTTGTCTTCCTTTTCTTCCCACTCTCCACAATGTCAAAGAATAGCTTTTTGTTTAGTCTGTGTCTTCCCTCCGTGAATGTAAGATCCTGTGTGGAAGGAGTGGGTCACGTTCCTGTTGGCACCCCCACAGCATCCAGAGCAGTGATTTACACATAGTAGGAGTCAAGTAAATGCTTATGGATTAAATGACTGAATATATGAATATACTCTCTGCAGTGGATGGACTTCACATATGACTTAGTGGGTGTCATGGATTGAGTTGTGTCTCCCCAAAATATCTGTCAACTTGGCTAGGTCATGATTCCCAGTATTGTATGATTGTCTACCATTCTGTCATCTGATGTGATTTCCCTATGTGTTGTAAATCCTATCACTATGATGGAATGGGATGGTTTAGTGGCAGTTATATCGATGAGATCTATAAGAATAGATAGTGTCTTAAGCCAATCTCTTTTGAAATATGAAAGACAGAAGCAAGCAGAGAGACATGGGGACCTCATACCACCAAGAAAGCAGTGCTGGGAGCAGAGCGTGTCCTTCGGACCTGAGGTTCCTGCACTGAGATGCTCCCAGACCAAGGGAAGACTGATGCATCACAAGGAATTTCTTCCAGAGCTGACAGAGAGAGAAGGCCTTCCCCTGGAGCCAGCTCCCTGAATTCAGACTTCTAGCTTACTGGACTGTGAGAGAATAAATGTCTCTTCGTTAAAGCCATCCACTTGTGGTATTTCTGTTATAGAAGCACTAGATGACTAAGACAGTGGGTGAAACTGATCACAAAGGTAAATGTGATTAATGATACTGGATAAAGGAAAGAAGTATCCAACTGGAGGGACACAGGAACAATATGGTGGGCCAGTGAAGAGAAGGTATTTATTATGAGAGAAATAAAGGGAAAAGGCTGATGAACAGGTGGGTTTAGGATCCAGAGGGTGTTGAGTATGGGGCAGAGGAAGATAGCCTTGGGCCCAGTGGAGGTGAGCCACATTCTTGATTCTTGAATTTTAATTTCAGATATCTAGATACTAGTGGCACAAACCTATGCTTTCTTCTCCTATTACTGTGTTCTTGACCATTACGTTCAGTAGAATGAACGTCATAGCCACGAAAGATTCTGATGATACATTGGATCAAACCATTTTTGTTGTTAATTGTTGTTGAGTCGGCTCCGACTCATGGTGACCTTAGATACATTGTGACAGAGTGAAACATTGCCTGGTTCTGTGCCATCATCACAATTTTTGGTGTGTTTGAGCCCAGTATTGTAGCCACCTTGTCAATCCATCTCATAGAGGGTTTCCCTAGTTTTTGATGAGTCTACTTTACCAAACATGATGTCCTTTTCTAGTGACTGTTTTTTCCTGATGAGGTGTCCAAAGTACGCAAGACGAAATCTTGTCATGGTCGCTTCTAAGGAACATACTGGCTATACTTCCTCCCAAACTGATTTGTTTGTTCTTCTGGAAGTCCATGGTATATTCAGTATTCTTCTCCAACACCACAATTCAAATGCATCAATTCTCCTTAGATCTTCCTTTTTCATTGTCCAGCTTTTGCATGTGTATTTGGCTATTGAAAAGACCATGGCTTGGGTCAGGCACACTGATCTGTTAACAATACTTTCTATTTGAATGACACTTTACAGTTTATAATCTCTTTTCCAGCATATTATATATTTTTACCTTCAGAACAAATTTGAAAAATGCTGAAGGGGAAACTGGGTGCAAGGTAGCACAAATGGTAAAATAATAGAGTTAGGAGTTCTAGGGCTTCTGAAACCAAAACTAATGTTTTTTTCTACAACACTGTTACCTTTCCAATAATTAATTAATGTGGTTGGGGAAGACAAGGAGAGGGTGAGGAGAGAAGAGTGGGAGAAAATGAGGAAAAATTGTGATTTATTGATTCATTCAGTGTTATTTATCAAGCACCCCTCCCCGGGCTGTCCCCCATCTGTCAGTACACCAGCCTCAACGATACTGCAGACTAGTTGGGATATAGGCAGGCAATTGAAAGACAATGGGATAAGGACTTTGGGAGCACAGAAAAGGGTACCTACTCTACTTTTGGAGATTGAGGAAGGCTTAGAGAAAGTGACATCATAATTGAGACATAAATAGGTCAAGAAGAAGCCAGGTTGAAATAGGGCAGAGTGTTGAAGGTGGGGAAAAGTTTCAGGCCGGTTGTGAACTTGGTAACTGACCCATGGCAGGAAAACACATTCTAGAGTGGAAAGAACACTCCTTGACTGTCTCAGAATGTGGGCAAGGCAGGCAACGTGAGCATCACATCTCTGTCCTTCTGGGTTGCTGTTCTTTTTTCTGCCATTTTTTTTTTTCTCAACAAGGAGTTAGTCTAAACTACTAATAATTATCATCGGTGACCTCTTTGGCCCAAGACACACAGTGGTTTTAGATTAAAAGGTCCATGAAAGGCTGGTTAACTGTGTGCCTGACCTTGTTTCAGCACTGAATTTTCTTTTGCTGACCCTTGTAATGCATTTAGTGATCTAACCTGAGCCACTCTTCACACTTTCTACTTTCTCTGCACAGCTCGAATGGAAGGGGCCTATGCATTCTCAGCCAGGTTGAAGATGTGCTTCTTTCTGATGGAAATTATTGGCATCAACAGTCCAAAGAACAGACAGAAAATAACTATGAGGAGGGAAGGAGTAGATGTGATGCTGGACCACAGAGAGGAAAGGAAAAAAGTTAATGATTTTGAAGATATTGCATGAATCTTTTTTTTTTTTTTTAGTGACCAAAAGATTTCTTGTTCTTGTATCGCTTGCCATTGTTGATGTTTACAGCACCTATGCATATCTTCAGTTAGATTAGCGTTTTCTTTTTATTCCCATTAAAAATTAGCTCTCGGCTTCAGTGGGGCTCTTAAACTTTATTTCTCATTAAATTAATATAGCTAAAAGCTAAAGTAGCAGAGCTAAGTTATGCTTAAACTGTATTTTAAAAATATTTCCTTAAAATGAAAAAATGATCTTTTTTTTCAATTAAAAAAATCAATCCCCTGCAGCTCTGCAAATCAGAATCTCAGTATATTAGTTGACACTGACTTTTTAAAAATGTATGAGTTGATTTAACCTATTTACAGACTGCCAGAAAGCAAGAAAAAAGGTTTCCTCTGAAGTTGAGCTCAGAGAGTCTGCTTTGCCAGAAAAATAGATCCAAACATATTAATATCCACTGACTTTTCAAAGTCCATGCAGCATGAGGAATTCATTTGAAGGAGAGAAATTGGTTGGTTTAGTCAGTCTGGCAAGTAGAAACAGAGGAATCTGTGACCTCTCAACAATTCCACTCCTATACACTCTGATAGCCAGTATTAACAGGTTTGCAGGGTCTCCATTCCCAAGGAGAGCTTCTTTTGGAGATGTGGAGAAATGGAATTCAGTGGCACAGCAAAGAGCCTCTTCCATGTAGAAATGTAGATGTCCTCAGTGATGTTTATGCATTGGAACAGGGGAGAATTACAAGGGCTGTTGTGATGGTTAAGATTGTGTATCAACTTGGTTGGGCCATGATTCTCAGTGTTTTAATGTGATCACTCCCATGACTGAATATACTGTGAGTAGCCAGTCAGATGAAAGGGAGTCTCCTTGCGGGTATGGCCTGCATTTGAATAAAGCAGATGTTCTGGCTTTTTGCTCTCTCTGGATTCTGTGGCTGCCTCCTGTCGTCTCATCTCCAGTTCTTGGGACTTGAGCTCTCAGCTTCTCTGCCGAACTTGGGATTCGTCGATCTTCACAGCCTGTGAGTGGAGCCCTGCTCTCTGACCTGCTGATCTTGGGTTCGCCAGCCCCTGCAGCTACGTGAATCAGGAGAAACCTTGTGGTCTTGCCTGCCGATCTTGGAATTTGTCAACCTTCACAGCCTGTGAGCAGGAGCCCTGCTCTCCAACCTGCCGATCTTGGGCTCACCAGCTTCTGTGGCTGCGTGACTTGGACTTGGGAGAGGCCTCTACCCTGATCCATGGACTTGGGATGTTCTAGCCTCTATAATCGTGTGAGCTGTTTCCTTGATATAAATCTCTCTCTCTGTATATATTTATACGCTTTACTGGTTTTGCTTCTCTAGAGAACCCAGCCTAAGACAGCTGTGTTATAAGCTCAAAAATGAAAAATTAACCTATTTTTTTGTATCTACACGTAATTGAATGACTAAGTTATAAAATTCATTTTCTTGTCTGGTTTACAGAAATGGAGCTTATCACGTTATTTTTGCAACACAGACAAATGAAGGTTTGAGTCCATCCAGAGGTAACTTGGGAAAAAAGCTTGGTGATTTACTTTTGAAAAATCAGTCATTGAAAGCACTGTGGCGTAGAGTACTACTTTGACACACATGGTGTCACCATGAGTTGGAATCAACTCCATGGCAACTGTTTTGTTTTTTTTAAATTGTGTTTTAAAGCTAGCTGTGTATGTAGACCAACACACAAAAACTGAAGAATATTGACTGTCCAACTTTAGGGTATGATACGGCTACTTCCTTGAATTTTATATTGTTGAACTAGAGCAGCGAAGATCTCTCATCTGGACTGGCAGAATCATGTCCCATACACATGGAAGGAAAAATAGACTTATGGATTCCTGCAACTTATATTTTTTTTCCTTGTAGGACAAAACAATTTCAATTTTTCTTCTCCAGGTTGTGGAGATTCAGAAGCTACTTCTCTGCTGCTGGGAAATTGCCCTGCAGTGATGCTACCTCAAGGAGCCTGGGTGGTGCAGGAGTTAAGCACTGTCTGCTAACTGAAAGATTGGTGGTTCGAACTCACCCAGCAGCTCTGCTGCAGAAAGACTTGGTGACCCGCTTCCATAGAGATTACAGCCTAGAAAACCATAAGGGGCAGTTCTACTCTGTTACATGGGGTTGCTACGCGTGGAAAATTGACTTGATGGCACCAAACAACAACAATACTACATCGTGAGCAGCACTGAGTAACAGTGGGAAGTGGCAACTTTCTGACAAATTAGGGAATAATCCTCATTTTCCTCTTCTGTTTCTTCCCTTCCCTTCTCTCCCCTCTCCTTCCCTTTGCTTCCTTCCTTTCTTTCCTCTAGGCACTTCTTCACATACTACTGATAGAGACAAGACACAAATGGTTAGACAAAGCACTATATCTGTTGTAGCAGTCTTTCCATGTATTTCCTTCTTAAGTTTGAACTTAAATTAAAAGGAAATTATTTAAAGTTAAATCTTGATCCTTTCAAGGTCTTGTTCTTTAACTTGGCAATGATTTGAGTTAAAACCTTATATAATATTAAACTTCACACAGAACTTTAACTTTTGAGATTTGAAGGAGAAAAAATCTTTGTGATTTTTAACCTTATCACTTCAAAGGATATTTGTATTAGAAATGGAAAATGTACAGGGCTTTTACCAATTAGGTGAGTAGGGAACTTTGAGGTTTTGGAAAAAGAAAAGAACTCTTTATAAAAATTGGAAACAAAAATTGTATACTGGGTATTATCCAAGAAGCTTTCATAATGGAAGTATGTTCCTCAAATCCTTATCTTGATGTACTTTAATTTATGGTCTCTAAAGAGTAGGAAATCTCTAAGAAAGAAGAAAGAGTTTTAAACCTACTAAGGAGGTTATAAATGGATTTTGACAACGGGGCTTAAAAGGAGACATTATGGCATTCAGGGGACAAGAATTTACATTTTGTTCTTAGAATGTATAATTTGCCTCAAAATCATCCATGTTATCAGGAAATATTTCTTAAGCTCTTTCGTGTACTTGCTATCTTAGGAGCTATACAAAATCAAACACATAATCACACATGGATAAGTTAAGTCATTTTACTTTTGTGTGTTGCTAAAAATCTCTTCCCAAAATGTCTTGAATAACTCTAAATACCAACCTCGTAAGAAGGGATTTTACAAATACCACTTTCCAGGATGATAGAAATGGAAGTTATTTGGGGGTGGGAGGGGACCAAACTTTCCCTAGTATCAGAATATAAAACTGACTATAAACAGTTCAGGTTCACATTAGGGTAAAGGTAGGAAAATTCAGTGCAAAAGAAAACAGTCTACCACAGTCTACTATACTCTGAAGAGAAAGATATTTGCAAAGAAGTTTGTAAATGTAAACAACACTTGAGAGAAAAATTATGACCATATAAGTGGTTATCCCAGCAATCCAAGCGTGATTTTTTTGGTCAACTACGATTTACGAGAGTACTTTGCAGGCCACTGTCTGGGAGGGAAGATAATAGGGCCATGTTAGCAATGCCCCAACCTCAGTTCTAAAAGAACCCTACAAAACCTTGAGGTATGAGGGTTGACAGAAGGGGTACGTAAACCTTGTCAGAAATATGGACATATCCTCTGCCCTAAGACTTCATTAAGACATTTCTTGGCCTTAGGCAAAGCATAGTTCTTAGAGTAATTGCTCCAATACTGAGGGCCTACTACATATATATATGTATATATATACATATACACACACATGTTATTTGGCATTGTGCTAAGTACTTTATATACACTGAGCTAGTTTTCACAACAAATGAGAAAAATGTGTAATTAATTTTCCTCACCTTGTAGTGGAGGAAACTGGAGAAGTAGGCCCACTTTTTGACTTACTACCTAGCTAAAGGGAGAAAGACCTCACGACTGCTCCTGTAAAGATTACAGCCTAGAAACCCTGTGGGGGCAGTTCTACTCTGTCACATGGGTTGCTATGAGTCGAAAATCGACTCAATGGCACCTAACAACAACAACAGCAATAACCCAGCTAAACATGGGTCAAAGAACGGAAGCTTTAAGGCAATGACCACATGGCCCTATAAAATGAAAGGAACTGGAATGCCTTGACTCTGAGCCCTGCACAGCCCTGCCTTCAGAACAGTATGTGTTTTCACTTCTGGATTTCAATATATTCTCTCCTCATCTTTGTTAGGGGAGGCAGGGGAAGTACTATGGCTACATTTTCCCAACTGCGGAAGTGGTCATAGGGAGGTTATGGATTCATACATGGTTAGTTGCAAAGCTGTGATTAGAATGAGACTGTGTTCTTTCCACTGGGAGTCTGATAACCCAGATCCCACTCTCTGCTCTCAGACATCCTCCAAAGAATGCAAGGTGTAGTGGGGCCCAGGGCCTGAGGGTCATGCATGTGGAGGGAAGGTTACAGACAAGATGTCCAGACAAACCCAAAAGACCTTTAGATAAGCGTATCTTAAATCCTCTTTTTTTATTACTCATTTTGATCCTTTACACACACACACGCACAGAGACACACACAGACACGCAAGTGCACCCTGACCTCAAGCCTACAAATTTCTATAGGATAATTGATTGTTATTATTGAAAAAAACTTCAAGCAAAAAAAAAAAAAAAGAAATAGGACAAGCATTTCATTTAAAATAGTTCAATGTAGTCAGCTGTAGAAAAATTAGAAGTTTTGAAGACTATATCTCACAGTTCTTAGTCTTGTGAAAGAATGATTTTACACACTAATAAAAACCATAACTCTCCAGCCTCTTTCCAAGCTCCTTCTCTCTGAGAACATATTACTGGCTTCTTTGTTTAGGCCTGTTCAACCTGCATCTTTGGCTCAGAGTTCCTTTGAAGTTTCCGAAAGTAGTCAGAAGACAGAAGGGTTAAGACTTCTCCATGATGTCATTAATACGGCAACACTGGGCAGCATACATATTGAGCAGTGTCTTGGTGAGCAGAGAAAAATTTCATTTTCTGCTCGTAAGGAGAGAGTGGAAGGCAAGAGGGAGAGAGAGAGGGGGTCAGTGTCTGGCATCTTGACAGCTGGATCACTGGGAGAAGTGTCAAATGACTCTTGCCCCTGCCAAATAGACTTTCTCCAGTTGTTTCAAAGTCTTCAAAATGCTAATAAAAATGGTTTTGTGTTTTCATTTGTATTGGCTGGGGTTTGTATTAGTTAAGATACTGCCAGCTGCTATAATAGATAAAATTTGAAATCTCTGTGGCTTAACATAATGCAAGTTTCTCATAAAGTCAAAGAGCTGGTAGTGGTAAGGGTTGAGGAGGAGGAACTCTAGTCTACACAGTTATTTAGGGACTCAAGTGGATGGAGGCTCTACTATTTTCATCCAAGGTCACCCTGGGTGTCAACATCTAGTACACCCATGCAGGAAGAAAGAGAGGGTAGAGAAGCACACCTACTTGTTAACCACTTGGGTTTAGAAATGATACAAGTGATTGTCATTCATATTCTACAATTGAGAACCAGCCACATGAACTCACAAGGGGGCAGGGCACTTGGAAATGGAGTCCTGGCTGGCTGTGCCTTCCAGAAACAACTTTGTACTGCAGAAGGGGAGCATAGATATTTAGTGGAGAGCTAGGCTGCTCTGCTGCACCAGTCTTTAGTGCAAGCAATAGAAATTGACTCTAGTGAACTTCAGTAGTAAGAAGAATTTATTAGGAGCATGGCTCAGAGACTCAATAGAAACATTTCTGGGGTGGAGTTGGAGAAACTACCTGAAGGATTTGTCAGGATGAGGCTACTGAAATGAAGAAACAAACGGTTTTATCCTTTTGTCCCTTTGCTCAATACTGAAACTCCAGGGAGGAGGATTTAACTGGGTCACCTGCCTATTTCTCAGACTAAACCCAGAGGTGTTTCCTCAAAAGGAAGTAGCACGTGGTTATCATGCTGTCATGCATTGTCTTTGATGCTTTGGTCTTTTGAGAGAGAAATGCAAGAAATCTTTCGCCTCTGTCAAATGGGGGAAGTAGAGATCATATACACAAAAACACACACATACACACACATATATGTAGTATACTTTAAACAGATTGAAGAGACATAGTGCATTAGGACTCTTGGAGTTATGAAAGTCAGGAACTCAAACTAGTTAGACAACATAAACCAAAAAAAATCCAAACCCATTGTCATCAAGTGGATTCTGACTCATTGTGACCCTATAGGACAGAGTAGAACTGCCCCATAGGGTTTACAAGGAGCGCCTGGTGGATTTGAATTGCTGACCTTTTGGTTAGCAGCCATAGCACTTAACCACTACTCCACCAGGGTTAGTACCTATGAAATCCAAGAGCTTCAGGGTTGGTTAGATCCAGGAATTCAAATGATAGTATCAAAAAATAGGCCTTGTATTTTCTATCTCTTGGCTTTTCTTTCTCTATGTTGGTTTCATTTTTAGGCAGGATCTTATAGGGTGGAACAAAGATGGCTTTCAGCTCTTCCGAAGAAGAGAACTACAGAGGAGAGTCTCCTTTTTGCTAGTGTCTAGAGAGGTTTCGGTAAAACCACTCTTACTGCCCACTTGTGTCACAGGCCACTGCTATTTCTAGGGGCATGGGGTGTGTTGTTAGGCTTGCCTATGTCCCATGTGCACCTTTGTGGTGGGAAAGTGGTGGTCATGTGATTGACAAGCCCACCAGATGGGAGCAGTGCCATTCTTGAATGGAAAAGATAACTGAGGTGATAAAAAGTGTCCTTCTCATATAATCTTAACAAAACATACAACTTTCAGGTTTTATGACTACGTCTAGAATGGTGGTGTCCAGTTGTCATCTCAGGTTAAGATTATTAAAAAACAAAATGCCTGTTCTAAAATATTTATAAGGCTGGTTGCAGCTCTGGTTAGATGGTGACTATATTGGTGGATATATACTCATGACAATTGCCTTTTCCTACGAAACAAACAAACAAAAACCCCAAAACTAAATGACCAACAAATGTTAATCATTTCTCCTGATTCTGTGGGCCAGCTGAGGTTCTTTGAGTCTGGGCTGATCTCTGCAGACAGCTGGTGCCTCAGCTGGCTGCCTGGCCTGAGGTGGTCTGATTCATAAGTCTGGCAGTTGACAGCTGGTTGGTCTAGGGGGCCTTGGCTCAGTAGCACGTCTCTGCTGCCTGTGGTCTCGCCTCCTAGCAGGCTAGTCTGGGGTTCTTTAAATGCCATTTCAGGGTTCCAAAGAGCAACAAGAGACAGGGTTAGCTACAATGCACAAGCACTGTTTGAGCTTCTGCTTGTATCACATGGTGAAAGCAAGTCACATGACCAAGATTAGATTCAAGGGATGGAGAAATAAACTTCCTGTTGATAGGAGGAGCTGCAAAGCCATACTGCAAAGGTGTTTGCCTATGGAGATGGGAAGAATTTTGGCCACTTTTGCAATCTACCACAATGCTTGAGCTCTCTTCCCCTCCTCTTTATATTTAGCTTTGGCTTGTTTGTATGTGACTTCACAGGTCCAGTGCCCACCACACTTTGCCTATAGTCTCTTTATCTCTTAGTTCAAGTATGAGACACACAGAGAGAGAGAGAGAGAGCGAGAAAGAGACAGAGAGAATATCAGATTGGCTCCTTCTGGTCTTTGGATTTCTCTATTGGTCAAGAGTCCACAACTGATCCCATCAGTCCTTGTTGAGGCAAGTAGAGTCATGCTGGTAAGTAGGGCTATGCCTTTAGTGGTGTCTTAGTCATCTAGTGCTGCCATAACAGAAATACCACAAGTGGATGGTTTTAACGAAGAGAAGTTTATTTCCTTACAGTAAAGTAGGCTAGAAGTCCAAATTCAAGGTGTCAGCTCCAGGGGAAGGCATTCTCTCTCTTGGCCTTCTCATCAGTGTTCCCCCAGACTAGGAGCTTCTCTGCGCAGAGACCCCTGTCCAAAGGACATGCTCTGCTCCCGGCACTGCTTTCTTGATGGTATGAGGTCCCCCTATCTCACTGCTCACTTCTGTCTTTTGTATCTCAAGAGATTGCCTCAGGACACAGTCCAGTCTTGTAGATCAGGTCCTGCTTTACTAACACACCTGCCACCCGTCCACGCTTATTAACATCATAGAGGCAGGTTTACAACATACAGGAAAATCGCACAGTACCAGGAATCATGGCCTAGCCAAACTGATACACACATTTTTTGGGGGATATAATTCAAACCATGACAAGTGGACATGGGCAGAACCAGTTAAATTGAAGGAGAAATTGGTTATGGCCAGTGAAATGACTGTTACTGAATGTTGATGTGTCTGAATCCAAAATCATTTCTCTTAAACCCTAGGTATTCAGTAGTGAGTGTTCATATAATGTGATCATACCTAGTACGCTGTTTTGCATATGGAAGAAATGAAATAAATCCCAGCTAGACTATCTGTTTCTGATGGCCAGGGATTGTTTTCTTTTACATGTGCTGAGGTCTAGAGTATGTGCTCAGTAAATTCTTGCTGAATGTAATCAAATTATGGAAAGGGTTACAGAGAAATTATGAAACAGGTGTAAATTGTTGTTGTTAGTTGCTGGTGAGTTGATTCCAACTCCTGGTAACACCACGTGTGCAGAATAGAACTGTTTCATGGGGTTTTCAAGGCTGTGATCTTTCCGAAGCAGATCCCCAGGTCTGTCTTCTGAGGCATGTTTGGGTGGGCTTCAACTGTCAACCTTTTGGCTAGTAGTCACACATGTAACTGTTTCTACCATCGAGGGACCCCTAGGCATAAATTAAGTTTAGTAAATTCCAATTTACCTATAGCATTTGTTTGTTTATTTATTTGATTTTCTGGAGGAGGCCAAATTACAATGAATAAGGAAGACAAAAGAAGAATTGATGCCTTTGAATTATGGTGTCGGTGAAGAATATTAAATATACCACCGGCTACCAGAAAAACGAACAAATCTGTCTTGCAAGAAGTACAGCTAGAGCGCTCCTTGGAAGCACGGATGACAAGACTTTGTCTTGTGTAGTTTGGATATGTTATCAGGAGCGACCAGTCCCTGGAGAAGGACATCATGCTTGGTAAGGTAGAGGGTCAGCAAAAAAGAGGAACACCATCTAAGAGATGGATTTATAAGGTAGCTGCAGCAATGGGCTCAAACATAGCAGTGATTGTGCAGATGATGCAGGACTGGGCAGTGTTTCGTTCTTTTGTACATAGGGTTGCTATGAGTTGGAACTGACTTGACGGCACCTAACAACAGCATATACATATATATGTATACGTACACACACACACATATATAATATATATTATTATTATATGTATAATTTAAAAAAGTATTTCTTGAGGGGATATCTTGTATTTAACTGTAGTTTAGAATTTTGTGTTGCTAGATTATTAGGATTAAAATCAGGAAAGGCATGCGTTAGGTTTGTATCCTTTCACCATACTTATTCAGTCTGTATGCTGAGCAGATAATCCAAGAAGCTGGACTATATGAAGAAGAAATGGGCATCGGGATTGGAGGAAAACTCATTAACAACCTGCGATATGCAGATGACACAACCTTGCTTACTGAAAGCAAAGACGACTTGAAGCACTTACTGATGAAGTTCAAAGACCACAGCCTTCAGTATGGATTGCACCTCAACATAAAGAAAACAAAAATCCTCACAACTGGACCAATAAGCAATATCATGATAAATGGAGAAAAGATGGAAGTTGTCAAGGATTTCATTTTACTTGGATCCACAATCAATGCCCATGGAAGTAGCTGTCAAGAAATTAAATGATGTATTGCATTGGGCAAATCTGCTGCAAAAGACCTCTTTAAAGGGTTGAAAAGCAAAGATGTCACCTTGAAGACTAAGGTGTGCCTGACCCAAGCCATGATATTTTCAATTGCCTCATATGCATGTGAAAGCTGGACAATGAATAAGGAAATCTGAAGAAGAATTGATGCATTTGAATTATGGTGTTGGTGAAGAATATTGACTATACCATGGACTGCCAGAAGAATGAACAAATCTGTATTGGAAGAAGTATAGCCAGAATGCTCCTTAGAAGTGAGGATGGTGAGACTTCTTCTCACGTACTTTAGACATGTTATTAGGAGGGACCAGTATCTGGAGAAGGACATCATGCTTTGTAAAGTAGAGGGTCAACAAAAAAGAGAAAGGCTCTCAACGAGATGGATTGATACAGTGGTTGCAACAATGGGCTTAAACATAGCAACAATTGTGAGAATGGTGCCGTGTTTTCTTCTGTTGTACATAGGGTTGCTATGAGTTGGAACCGGTTGGACAGCACCTAACAACAATAAAATGTTATTAGATAAATAGGAGAGATGATGTATGACAAGGAGAGATAAAGTGTGACAATCTAACAAATTATATGGGAACTATGCCAGTCTTAGAGTCCTGGTGGCATAGTGGTTAAGAGCTAAGCTGCTAACCAAAATGTTGGCAGTTTGAATCTACCAGCAGCTACTTGGAAACGCTGTGGAGCAGTTCTACTCTGTCCTATAGGGTCGCTATGAATTGGAATCGACTCCATGGCAAAGGCTTTAGTTTTTTTTGGTTTTATGGCAGTCTTAGACAGTGGAGCAAACTCTAAGAATTAAAAATGCAATTTGACTTAATTGTCAAGATAGAAAATTTTCACTATTTTTAGGTTGAAGTTCTCTTCTTTATTTAGCCTTAGAAAAAGTTACTATTGAAATTTGACAGAAGCTGGGCCTTGAGCAAATGTGCCTTCATCCTGAAGTGGCACATAGATTGAGATAGAAGTCAGACACAGGGAAAAAAATCTCTTTCTTGACAGAGTATCTGGATAAGAAGTTATGATATTCTAGAGAGAATAATGTCTTCAGGACATCTTTCCCCTTGTCATAATACAGCTCCTTAGTAGAACTCTTCCTCTTTTCTTTTTCAAATTAGATAACACTGAATTTTCATATTTCATTTCTCAATTATCCATGGTATTGGGAAAAGGAAAAATGAATGGGGAAGAGAGCATGAAAGAGTATAGATAATTGGTATCAACAGATACTTTCCAAGCCTGGTTACTTCATTTCATTCATTAGTTTTAACCTCCCACCTCATCCTGCCTGATCTTTTATCAGAACGGCAACAAACAGCTTATCAACATTGTTTAGATTTTTAGTTCTTTATTTTAAAGTGAGGAGGTTTTTAGAAGGTGTCAAGAGATCCAAAAGCAACTAGCCAGACAAAAAGACAAACAAGGATGTGAAAAATTTACATTAACTGAGAGTTACCTCTATTAGGTATAAAGGCAACTTATTGGTAAGGGGCTAGCCTTGGTAATTGTGTTATCACAATCTCAGCCATGGATGACTGATAGGATGGACACTCAATCATTTAGGGAGGGATTTACATGGGATGGAGACTGGCAATGATAAGGAAAGTTCCTGAATAGAAATTGATAAGAATCAGCCAACAAATTGGATTTCTAAGACATTGATACTGAGGTTGTGGAAGGACAATTAAATCAAGATTATAACAACAGCAGCATTATCTCCCTTTATTGAGCTCCTACTAAGTGTCAGATACTATTAGGGGCCTAACACCCATCACCAAGTCTAAGCCTCCCAGCAGCCCTGTGGGGTAGATATTGCTACCTCTATTTTGCATTGAATGCCTCTTAGTTAAGGAGATAAGCCTAAAACTATAAAGCCTTATTATTTAGATTCCATGAGCCCTAAGGCAAGTCTTGTTTACTTCTATCAGCAACAGCAGGGGATAGTCAGGACTGAACTGGGTCACAAGGAATATGAGCAGCTGGTCTTGGGGGTTCTCTGTGAGACCAGAGGCAGCAAGACAATAAGCAAGAGCCTTTAATGGAAGCCTTTGATGTCATTTGGAAAATGTGGTCGTAACTTAAAAGTGAGATTAATTTGCTTTATCATTACTTTGCTAAATGAATCCTTGTGAGAAGATAAGCCATGTTATTCATTTCACTGCAACTTGTCTGTAGGTTGCTCTATGAATGACCATATAAACAACTGGGTTTTCATAATTCCGAGAGCATCTTGTCAACAGCTTGGCATTCAAGATCTTCCTTTCAATAACAAAACAAGCATTTAAAAAGCACACATTATGGACCAACAAGTACTTAGTTTTGTAAGTTATAAAGAAGAAAGTACAAGACCTTATTCATTTCACTGAAGATAAGCTTTTGCTAGAAAACAAAACTATATGTAATAAAATGCTAACATATGTGACATACACTATATATGCAATAAAAGTCTGAGGAAAGATTCATGTGGGGGCTGGAATTGTCAGGGAGGCTTATGAGGAAGTTGGAATGTAGGTAGGGCCTTAAAGGATAAACAGGGAATATATAGACAGAAAGGAGGGAAGGACAGACCAAGAGTGAGACTATGGGGCTCAGAAGGTTCCTCCTGCCTTGTAGGGCCAAAGTGCTTTTCACTTTTAACTACTGACTTGATTAAAGGACTGTTTGGTGTAAGGAGAGCTCGGTACCCAGTTCTGAAACGGCAAATGTGCCTTTGGCCTCTCTCCCATGCCTAGTATGTGGCCTCAGAATCTTTCTCAGCACATTATTTCATGCAGCCACTTCAGGTCTTGGGGTTAGCATCATAGTTGAAATCTATTTGCCATTCCTATTGTCAACTGTCTTGGACACTTTCTTGCACACTTTCTCTATAGCTGTAGAGATTTATATATGGGCAATAGAGAAGTAGAAGAGGTAAATTTCTCTCTCTTTGAAAACAGTCTATCCTACTGCACCTTAACTTCTTTTATTTCCTCACTTGCATTAAGGTAAATAATGAGAAATATAGCTAGCATTAAGTGAACACCTGTGTTGTACAAAGTAACACTTATATCATCTACCTTAACTCTTTAAAGCATTTGAGAACTACAGTCTGCGTTGTTGGTGGCCCAATGGGTCCCGCCATACTCTATCTTTCTTAAACTGGACCATACAGCCAAAGCAAACTGGCTTGTTAACTCTATGGACCAAAGACCTGGCTGAGGTCTCTGTGCAGGAGAAATCATTCCTGATAAAAGTATGTAGATTTATAAAGGAGGTCCCACCACAGCCAAAGAAATGGAGTTTCTGACCCAATTCTCCAAAAACCCTTTATATTTTCACACATCGTCCCTCAAACAATTTTAACAAAATATTTTAAGAATTTTCACAAAATACTTTTAGCTACTCATGCTGAGCTTTAGGAAGAATTGGACAGAACAGCAACGTGTCAGCTAAGGTCTTTTAGTACATGGTTTCTTTTCCAGAGGTAACTTGAGTTATTGGATGCTTCAAACTAAGATTTGGACCAAAATCTGATTGAAAAAATGGATTTTTCTTGGTTATATTTATATTATCATCCATTGTGGAGAACACTAGTTAGAAAAATAACATTAGAACAATTTGTCAATCCTACAGAACTATTTTCAGCATCAGCCAGGAGCTAAACCCAAACCAAATATTATTCCTCTGAAGTTCTTTAAAAGAAAATATAAAAAGATAAGCTAATTTCAGTCGGTAAATTATGAATGTCAAGCTACACTTAACCTTTGGCTGTTACAAGTTTCTGTCATCAGATACATAGCTTTTAAATCAAATTGTTGGTGCTTTTAGTCGATCAGATAACCTTAATGAAAAGCTTCATTCAGTGATGTCCTTTACCTTTCAAACCAAGCCTTCTTTACTCTACCTTGAATCCCTGTAGCACTTGCCACAGTGCCTGGCATTGTTCAGATTCTTGTGAAATATTCATGGAATTAAATGAATTTAAGTATGCTGTTTCCTGCCACAGTTTCCCTTATGTTTAATCACATGCCATGAACTTGAAAGGGGTATAGTGGACTATCCACTACCCATCTGCCAGTTTGTCAGACTGCGGTGGCTTGTGTGTTGCTATGATGCTGGACGCTATGCCACTGGTGTCTCAAATATCAGCAGGGTTACTCATGGTGAACAGGTTTCAGTGGAGCTTCCAGACTAAGACAGACTAGGGAGGAAGGCCTGGCAATCTGCTTCTGAAAATTAGTCAGTGAAAAAGTCTATGAAACACAATAGAACATTGTCTGATATCGTGGTGGAAAACGAGCCCCCTAGGTTGGAAGGCACTCAGAATACACAGAGGCTGCAACAATGGACTTGAGCATAGCAACAGTCTGGAAGATGGCACAGGACTGTGCAATGTTCCATTCTATTGTACATGGCGTGGCCATAGGTTGGAGTTAACTCAACAGCAGCTAGCAACAATATAACGGAATATAGTGGTATGAATGTAGGTTTATGAAGTTCAAAGTAATATAAGGATTCTAGGGAGCTGAGAATATTGGTTCCAGGTAACATTTGGGACCAAGCTCTTAAAGCAAACCTAATTTGTTTTCTAAAACTTTCATTACTTCCTCTTATTATGAATATGTCAATCATCACTATGCCAAACCAGTATAACAGACATGAATAAAGGTATAGGACATACTTGGCTTTACTGATATTAAGATCTAGATTCAGATTCTTGATTAGGCTTTGTGCCATCAATAATGTAGAGTGGCTCTGGAAGCTTTGTGAGCATTGTTGTTGTTGTTAGGTGTTGTCAAGTTGGTCTCGACTCACAGCAACCCTATAGGACATAGTAGAACTCCCCCACAGGGTTTCCAAGGAGCGGCTGGTGGATTTGAACTGCCAGAGCTTTGGTTAGCAGCCGAGCTCTTAACCACTATGCCACCAGGGCTCCTTGTAAGTATTAAGGAGACATAATGAATAGTGGCTCAAACTGACAGTTTGCTTAAATGAAGTTCTCTTAGTTTATAAATGATTAAAAATTATAACAGAAAGTCTATTTTTAAAGTAAAATTGAAGGGGTAGTAAACATATGTATTGCCGTGATGTGATGTGGAATACTGTTTTCCTTCAATCTCTCTCTTCTATGTGAAAATTAATTTCTATTCACTAATTCAACAAGTATTTATTGAGCACTTACTATATATACCTCTTGGCTGCTAACCAGTAAGGTTGGCAGTTGGAATCCATGAGCCACTCCTTGGAAATCCTATGGTGCAGTTTTACTTTGTCTTATGGGGTCTCTATGAGTCAGAATCGACTCAACAACAGTAGGTTTAGTTTTGGTTTTTTGTTATGTACCTGGAATTGTTTTAGGATCTTGGTACAGAATGGTGAAAAATGTTTGACTCCTATGGAGCTTAATTTTGGTGGGATTGAGACAGACTATAAAAACAGTAAACAAATAAATAGATAACTACAGATAGTGCTTTGAAAACAAAAAAAACAGGATAATATGTTAGAGTGAAGGCGTATGTAGGGTTCTCCTACAGCTAGTGTGGTTAGAATAGACATTCTTTCTGAGAAGGTAAAATTTGAGACAAAATTATTATTGCCAATAGTCATGCAAACTGTGGAGAGAAGAGCATTCTGGGTAGAGAGAACAGCAACTATAAACATCCAGAGGTGGAAACAATTTTGATGAGTTCAAGAAACAAAAAGGTTAGTATGGGTGGAGTGTGGTGAGTGGAGCATATAGGGGAAAGGAAGGAGATTATAGGATATGAGCGTGAAATGTGAAACTCAGAGTGAGGAATTACTCAATATAAAAGGATATAGGTAGTGCTGACTACTCATTTAAAATTTGTGGTCATGGCTTTCAAGTATGATTGGGAACATGGTTAAGAGATTTTCTTTAGTAAAGAGTTACCGTTGCAGATACGGAGTAGAGAGCTGAGTTTAACTAAGTTGTTTATTTTTTTCTACAAGGGTATCTTTTTTTGTTAAGTGATGATTGTAATGATGCATTATGTAATCTAGAATGGGTTGTGAGGTCCAGGAGGGTAGGAAAGGTGATGGATGCTAACAAAGTTGTTATGGATCAAGGTCTCCATGTGTTTGAAGAATTCCTGGAGTAGAATCTCATTCATACAAGCTTGGCAGCAAATCTTTCCCCAGTCGAGTCTCTAGATGAGGATGTAGTCAGCTGACACTTTGATTTCAGCCTTGTGAAATCTTGAGCAGAGACTACAGCTAAAATGTGCTGGATTTCTGGTCGACAGAAACTGCAAGATTATAAATGTGTTTTGTTTTAAGATGCTATTTGTAGTAATTTGTTACACAGCAATAGAAAACGAATATAGAATGATACGTTTTTTCGTAGAGTTATTTTGAGGTACACATGAGATAATCCATAGCAAGAGTTTAACGTAGTGCCTGGCACATGTGAACACAATAAGTATTAGTTGATCAATTGCTGCTGCATTAATTCTGACTCATGGTGACTCCGTGTGTGTCAGAGTAGACATAGGGTTTTCAATGGCTGATTTTTCAGAAGTAGATCACCAGGACTTTCTTCTGAAATGCTTCTGGGTGGATTCAAACCCCCGACCTTTTGGTTAGGAGCCAAGAGCGTTAACAATTTTTTTTTAAAGCATTAGCTACTTACTAGTGTTGTCAGTTTGATTTTAGACAAGTCATTTTATCCGGCTAGACGTTGGTGTTCTCATCCCTGATTTGAGATTCTGAACCTTGTTTCAAAAAGTCTAGGAATTTCTAAAAAGCCAAACCACTGCTAGGACCTGGACTCCCAAGAAAGAAGTTGTGTTGTGCTTCAGAAATGTGAACTGCTAACATCAGCATCGCTGGTTTCACGGACACCACAAGATGCCTTACCACATGAGCCTTTGATGACTAAGATGTATTTTCGTTTTCCTGGTGATTAATTATGAAGAGAACAAAAGTAATAATGCCTCAATTCTACAAGACACTATGCTGTAGGCATTTAGTAGTGGCTTGTCAGTTCTTTCAGAAAATGGGGCCATTTTAAAAACGTGAATTTAAAAGGTTGAGTTTTATTAGCCAAATAATACCCAACAAAGAATGTCCCAAGTAAAACAAAAAAGATTACGATATGTTTTAAAACTCGGTAAAACCATCAATTTACCAAAATAAGCCATCTGGTCCCAGGCTGAAAGTAAGATGCATGTTTTCAACCGCTGAAAGTAAAATTTAGACAGTGTATCAACTAGGTGCTAATATATCTTTATTAGGGCCCATAACTTCAAAATTAAGTTTTCAGAAAGTGCTCAGATTAGATCTCATTAACCATTCTCTTCTTTGAGGATGAGATATTAACGTCAGTGAATTCTCACACCTGTTTAAAAGCAGGGTTCCTGGATGTCCACAGTATTTGTTAACAGTGTGCAAAGATCAGCTATAAAACCTGATGTGTTGAGCCAAGTTCACGTGACATCCCAGCCATGATGAAGCAGTTTTTACCATAGACTCATCACAGAGTCCACGTGCAACATGCGTAAAGGCGGCACAAGGATAAATAAACCTCCATGCAACCTACAGTGGAAGATTCTGCTCCTTTTATGCTGGCAGCTTGGAAGGAATGACTTCCTTTATTCCTTTGGTGGAGATTTTGTGTAAGCTTTGGTAACTGGATAACTGGAGAAAGAAACTAGAAGAAGAAATCTTATTAAGTTCTGTCTTAGCTTCCTAGGTCTGTCATAACAAAATACCACAAAGTGGATGGCTTTAAAGAAAAGAAACTAATTTTCTCATAGTTCTGGAATTCGGAAGTCCAAATCACGGTCTTGGCCTTGTTGATTCCTTTCGAGGGCTTTGAGAGAGGAACTCTTCCATGCCTCCCTCCTAGTTTCTGGTGACAGCTGGCAATACTTGGCATCCCTCTGCTGCTTATAGATACATCTGCCTCCCTCATCACATGGCTTCTGTCTTCCTCTTGTGTGTTACTGTCTTTCAATGTCTGTTCTCCTGTTTTATAAGATACCACTCAGAAAGGATTAGGATTAGAATCAACCCTACTCTGGCATGACCCAACTCAACCCGACCCGTTTCTCTGCTGTTGAGTTGATTCTGACTCATAGTGACTCTGTAGGACAGAGTAGAATTGCCTCATGGGGTTTCCAAGGCTGTAATCTTTACAGAAGCAGACTGCTATGTCTTTCTCCCACAGAGTAGCTGGTAAATTCTAACTGCCTACCTTTTGTTTAGCAGCGAAGTGCTTCAACCACTGCACCACCAAGACTCCTTTGGTATGACCTCTTTCAACTTAACTGATGACAATAGAAAAATTCTATTTCTAAACAAGGTCACATTCACAGCTACAGGGTTCGGGACTTCAACTTATCTTTTTGGAGGACACAATTCTATCCATAAGGAGATCATAGTGAGATTCTTTTTTTACGGGTGTGCACATTCCAGGTTTAAGAAGACTGCCAGCAGACATGCTCCCATTTGCCTGTTATTAATTTAAATTTACATTTAATATCTTACAGTTACGTCTGTGTATCTGTAGTCATATATATCTTTGTCTTTAAAGGTTATAGCCTATTAAGCATTTATTTGTGCATCTCTGTGGCATTCCATTGGCCACTAGTGCCAGAGAGAGAATTGCCAAAAGGCTTACTGGACAGACGTCCTTCTCACATTGAGTTGGGATCTCCAGTAATAGCCCTTGAGTACAGAAGACCTTCCATATGGTTCTTCTAATACTTGCACCTCTTTTTCTAATTTACCTCCTTTACAGCAACTCTGATTTCTGATGGTAGGTAGGCTTGTTTACTACTCTCCTTTGCTACTATACATTGCTTGAAGTCTCTCTCCCTAAATAATTAGGATTAAGTTGGTAATTTTTTTCCTGACGCTCTACATTTACTCAACATGCTCACTCGTCGCTTGCCTCCCAGCACCAAGTATTTAACCTTTTGTTGCTCATAATGTAAAACTGTGAAATCCGTATATGGAGACCACCATGGGTTCCAAATTTAAGTGGTCTTTCTGGCAGGTGGTCTTCCATTACAGCACTTACTATACTTTATGCCTCTAACATGCTTGAAATGATTCTTTGAGGCCCCATAACTTATAATTATGCTAGAGTCGGTGTAGCTGGCCTCAAACATCCCCCAAATTATCCCAAGGATTTTTTTTGGACTCATCTTGTGTGGAGTGGGGTCCCCATAGTTGACCCCAGCAAAACTGCAACAAGGTTGACCATAGCCTCTCCACAGACCATTAAGGGTTAAGAAGGGCCATTGCTGGGCATCATGGAGCCTGTGGAACAGCTGGAAGCCTGTTGTCTCAGTACTCAGGGGTCTGAGAACTCAGCAGGGAAGCTTAAAACCTCATGTGGGATGGTTTTAAGAAAGGCATTGCTTATGGAGGCAGGCTTATTTTGTATAAATTTTTTTCTTATCAATTTTTTTCTTTTTTTAAAACAGCTTAATGCACTGGGTAAAGTGCCTCCATTCATGTTAGGCAGGTGGTCTCTTAAGGCACTTTCAAAACACATTACTCTGATGGGAAATAAACTGCGTGATCAGAACCCTTAGCTATTTCAGGAGGTGGTCTTTGTATATAGGTGGTCTCCTTAGCAATTTTTACTGTATACATTTAATATGTATATTTGGTCAATGCTGCCTAATTTGTCTGTGTGTGCTATTTCTGTCCACAAATTTCTAACGGGCAGTATCAAAATTAGCTTGCTTTTTTATAGACTGATCAAAACTATCTTTCACTATGGCCATGTAGTAAGTGTTTTTAGTTATCAAATGTGATGGTTTTCTTGAGGGATTTGCTGGGCAGAAGACTGGCCTGGGAAAAGTCAAGGTAGGGCATGGAGTAGGGAACTTAGTCTAGTGACAGGACTAGGGACAGTCATGTATGAGAAGGCAGGTACAGAGTCTGAAATCCAGGTAGATGAGTAAGGAAGTCAAAGCTCTACTGATCAGAGTATCATAGTGTGAATCAAATACTGAAACAAGTCTGGCTTAACCACGGTCAGACCAAGCTCTAGTCTCATGGTGTAAGATGACCATGGCCTTCAAGTAACCCTAAATAAGTGGCACACTAGGCAGGGGAGGAATACATGAGAGTGGTGGTATGTGCTTGAAATGTTTCTGCCATATTTTTCATTTTGCTTCACTTGTACTTGAGTAAGATCATCTTGCTCTTCAGTCTCCAAAAACTTGGATATCCATCTTCTTTAAATATTAACATAGAAGAAGCTTTGGTTTTAGTGGGGGTGGACTGACCAAGTGTGCCTTGACATCTTAATTGTGAACGGTTATGTCCAGACATTTGATGTAGAGTGTGGCCTTTAGGTGCTGATGCCCAGTCTCGGCTTCTTAAAACATTGGTCTTCCTCCTGGCCATGTTCACCTGGATGCGCCACAGTGTCCTCAAACTCAGAATGACCAAACTCAAACAATTACACTTTACTCCAAAGCTCATCCTCCTCCTGAATTCTCTATCTTAGGAAACAGAACCGCTATTCTCCTAGGAATTTGGAAGTCATTTATGATGCCTCCCTGTTCTTATCCCCTATTCCTTCAGCTTTATCTCTTCATATAGTTTGCGTTGAACATCAGGATTTTACCTTGGCCCTTAAAGCATTGTTAAGAAAGACTTTTTCTCCCCTATGTCAGTGCAGCCCTTTAATAATGCCATAAAATGAAAATAAATGTACTTGGGAAATGTAGACTGACTTGTTATGAGTACCAAGAATCATCAGCATAGACCCCACCCGCACATTCTAAGCAAAGGAAAGAACATTCCAAATTTAGAACACATTTCATCTCCCAGAGTATAAAGTAATCAGTCATTTTGGGCCTTAGTATTTGTTCATGAAGCTATTATTTCAAATGAAATGAAGTTGAACAAAAATAATAGCCTATCATTACAATTATATCAATTGTAGCCGTTATAGTAAACAGTTTTCATACAGTTAATTTGTTTGCATTCCAGAAATTAAATCTTTTCAGCCCTTGAATTCATAACAAGTTTGTTTTTGTTAAAATGTGTTTTGAAAAGATTTTCCGCCAGACATTTTTTTTCCTGACCTAGGAGGTATTTCTGCTATTCTTCCCTGCCCAGCCCCTTCATTTTAAAAACTAAAGACCATTATCCTTTGTCCTTTGTCTAGAGCTTGAGAAGGCTCAATACATGACTGTCAAATGAGGAAATTGCCACAGGGAGGTTGGTGGCAGTCACAGCCCTTTGCCACTGCAGGCTTGCTCCACTTACTGACGAAGACTTTGGGCTGTGTCTGTAGCACACGTGTCTGATGGCCTCATTTGGGGTAACATTTTAAACAAAGCTTGCTCTAGCAAGGCCCAATTGCACTACCCATAATTAGTTTGAATAAAATTTTCCATTTTAAATCCTGATTTTACGGAGTTTACTACTTGGCCCATAAAATCTTATTCCAAGCTTAGACTTGGCATAGTTTTTAGAATAAGCAAATTTACCATAGCAATAAATCACAAGCTCAATTCTCGAACCTACGGGATGAAGAGCAAGCTGGCATTTAACTGATGGGGAAAAAGCCCTGCAGGTTTACGTGAAGGTGGCCACATCCTCGCTGGTGCTTGTCTTGTGCATAATGCTGTACAACATCACCGGCAGACCTAGATCTGGGAGGGCCAACAATGAGAGTCAGAAAGCGGACACATAAGTGATGTTCTTGTCCTCCGGGCATAAAGAAGTGGATAAAGACTTTGCAGAGAAAAGGATAAGAATGACATGAATTTAGGGGAGTGTCTCCCTATGTATTTGATTTCAGGAGGCTCTCTGAAAAAATTCTTACACAGGACTAGTATTTTTTTTTTTTTTTGTGATGAAACATACCCATTGGGAGTATTAGCGCATTTTTTTTTTTTGAAAAAAGAAAGACATCGGCCAATATCCACTAAAATAAATAAGTATTTCCATTTCAAATTACTCTTTTGACAGAGCAATTGATAAGAGACAGTATAGCGTACTGCAGTGGTTCTCAAAGTGCGGCCCCTGGACCAGCAGCACCAGTGCCATCTGGGAATTCATTAGGCATGCAAATTCTTGGGACCTTCCTCACACCTACTGAACCGGAAATTGTGAGGTGGGGACCAGCAAGCTGTGCTTTTATCAGTTATTCTGATGTTAGCCAAAGTATGAGAAAGACTGGTAGAGTGGTTAAGATAATGGGCTTGTGATCAGATGGACCTGACTTTTTCTCTTAGCTCTGCCTCATCTTTTGCAAATTATTTAACCTCCCTGAGCCTCAATTTCATATTTATAAAATGGGCATATTAATAATGATGATGCTATCATAACAACGACACAGATAGTAATAATAATGACAATGATAATAGCTACCTTGTAAAGTTTTATAGTTATTAAATGAGCTAATGTACATAGAGCCTTCAGCACATTGTCGGGTACATGTTAAATGCTTAATAAATAATTACAATCAATCCTCATTAATTGTGGATTCCATATTTGCGAATTCACCTACTTGCTGAAAGTTTTCTTGTAATCTTAAAATCAATACTTGTAGCACGTTCATGGATATGGGCAGAACAGCGGAACATTTCAGTTGCCCAACACACACATTCCCAGCTGAGGCTGAACAAAGAGTTGCTCTCTTTCTTGTTTTAACTCTTACACTTACAAGTGTCCTTTTCATGGTCTTTTTAGTGCCACGTTTTTCACATTTTTGTGCTTTTTGTTGATGATTTCACTGTTTAAAATGGCCTTCAAGTGTAGTGCTGAAGTACTGTCTAGTATTCCTAAATGCAAGAAGGCTGTGATATGCTTTACGGAGAAAATTCATGCGTTAGATAAGCTTAATTCAGGCATGAGTTATAGCGCTGTTGGACCTGAGTTCTGTGTTAATGAGTAACAATACAGTAAATCCAAAAAAAGGAAGAGGAAATTTATTGATCTGTATGTGAGGCCACTCTGTCAAGAGCTAAATTGATTTCTATAGTGCTTGATGAAACTAGGGAAAAGATGGAAAAATGGTTAAATTTGTGGGTTCATGAGATGACAGCTGATGCAAACAGTGTAGTAGACTGCATTGTCGTGAGGCTGAAAGCCGAAGAAGCCTATGGTTATGTTAGCCAGGAAAATGTTAAAACTTTCTTGGCTAGTGTTTCATTATAAAGAAATGCTACATATAATTAATAATTTGTAAGAAATGTATATTAAATGAGTTTTTTTTCTTTTTTAAAACACACACACATATAACACAAGGTATGTATTAACCAGTTGATAAAAATGTGACCAGAGGCCTTGCAGGAACCTAACCCTGTATCTCCTCTAGCAGCAATGGCTCCGGATTCTCTAATTCAGTGTTCATGGTGACCTTATAGAATATAACTACCACAAGTAAGCAGAATCCACTGTGTTATACCTATACAAATAGAGAAGTAAGGGAGAAGTGGAAGAGGCATTTCCAATTTAACAAGATATGATGTTAAGAGCCTTTATTCCTCTTAACTTATTGAAGAAAACGTGGCCCATTTTGTGGAATGTGGGCTTGGGGTAGTTGGGCTGCCATTTATTTATTTTTAAAGTAGCTTGAACTACTTCTTGCTCTCTCTATCTCTAACACACGCACAGACACACACAGCTTTCTCCCAAAAGTTGAATTCTATCATATATGTTGAGTAATATTAAAGAGTTTTTTGTCAAAATAACTACATTGATACAATTGAAAATTTTCCTTCTTCAGTTTAATCTAAGTGTGGAGATAAAAACTAATAACGGGACCTACATTGTTTCATTTTTGAGTCCAAAATTATGAATTAGATATGACATGGTGGTATAAAATAATTTCACAGATGACCCTCAGAAAGAAGCACTCCTTGTGTGAATGACAGTGGGGAGACTATTTAAGAAGAAGATGGCCAGATTACATTGTGAAGTCCTTCACGGTGACAGTGAAATATGGGAAGCTGATCAGTTTCCTCTTCTTGAGGGCACAGTAGAAAGGATTGATGGAAGTCTCTCATGTGAGATGGACTCCTTCTCCCTTACCCTCTTTATTTCCTGACTGGAGGATAAGATGCTAGGAAGCAGCATGTTGTACGGAATCACTAGAATGGGATGTGAGATCAGTTGAATCTTGGTATGAGTCCCTTCTTTGTTTTCTAGCTGTGTGACCTTGGGTGAATCTCTTAATTTCTCTGAATCTCACTTTCCCGAAATTTGTAAAGTATATTGAACTCAAATAAGATAATACATATGAAAACAAGAGGTTAGTTTTTATTATTATAAAGATTATAATCCTGTGTTATATCCATTTCCTCTTTTCCCAGAAGCAATTACTAGGTCAAGGATGCTGTCATCTTTCTCCCACCCTTAATGCTCCCAGGTAGGCAAACTGAACACCTGAACTAATTGTGTTCATAAGGTGACAGATATTGTCCTTATTGCCCTGGATTTTAAATCACTGTATTTAAAGGTACACATATAGGACAGTTGAGTGAACTGGTACATTTTCTCAAATGCACACATCTACTCAAATATACAAACACTTCCATCTTTGGTGATTGACAATATTCATTTTCTCTGTCACAGGAGACACCACTTGGGACACTTCTAAATGCCTTCTTTGGGGTCCATGCTGAAGGAGAGATTCAGAGGCAAATATTTTATAGGAAGGGCCTTTTGACATTTTGCCTGGACTCCTTCCTCAGACGGGATCCAAGGTGCCAGACCTTGATGAGACTGATATTTTTATGATGATGAGGTTCTAACATATGGTTGGTGATTTCCTTTGATCTGTCGGGGGATTCAGTATGGGACTAGAAACCCCAGCTAAGCTACTTTTAGAAGAAAATGTAGAATATGATGACTTCCCATTTCTTCTCATTTTATTTTCTTTTTTGTTTCTCATTATGTAAATTCCAGAAAATTATTCATGCATTAGAACAGGACAACAGGGATGTTTTGGTCAGAGTTCTTAATTCATCTGTGTTACATGTTCAAGCATTGCATTTTAGTCCAGCATTGCATTTTAATATCTTTAGAAGAAGAGGGATTGAATATATTCCAGAATATCTTTGATTTAGTAAGGGAAAAATATCAGGCCCAGAATTTTTCAGAATACAGGACCGAAAACATAATACTGTAATTTACTGCCTTAGAAGAGAGAGGATTTAGCTAGCTCACAGGAGTTTAAAGATTGAACTAGTATAAAGAAACAGACAAAAACAGTTGCTGTCAAGTCAACTCCAACTTACGGTGACCTATTGTGCCACAGAGTAGAACTGTGCTCCATAAGGTTTTCAATGGCTGATTTTTCAGAAGTAGACTGCCAGTTCTTTCTTCCAAGGCACCTTTGGCTGTACCTGAACCTGTAATCTTTCTGTTACCAGCTGAGTACGTTAACTGTTTGCACCACCTGGAACTCCCGTTGAAACAAGGGCCTCATATATCAGAGAATTTTCCTTTTGGCGTTCTCATTCTTTAATTTTCACTAACCCATGTCAAAACTCTGGTACCGAAGGAAGAGGTCCAAGCTGCACTAAAAGCACTGGCGAAAAACAAAGTTCCAGGAATTGACAGAATACCAATTGAGATGTTTCAACAAACAGATGCAGCGCTGGAGGTGCTCACCACTCTTCTACACTAATAAATTTGGAAGACAGCTACATGACCAGCTGACTGGAAGAGATCCATATTTGTACCCATTCCAAAGAAAGGTGATCCAACAGAATGTGGAAATTATCGAACAATATCATTAATATCATACTTAAGTAAAATTTTGCTGAAAATCATTCAAAAGTGGTTGCAGCAGTACATGGACAGGGAACTGCCAGAAATTCAAGCTGGATTCAGAAGAGGACACGGAACCAGGGATATCATTGCTGATGTCAGATGAATCCTGGCTGAAAGGACAGAATACCAGAAAGATGTTTACCTGTGTTTTATTGACTATGCAAAGGCATTCAACTATGTGGATCATAACAAATTATGGGTAACATTGTGAAGAATGGGAATTTCAGAACACTTCATCGTGCTCGTGAGGAACCTGTACTTATACCAAGAGGCAGTTGTTTGAACAGAACAAAGGGATATGGCATTGTTTAAAGTCAGGAAAGGCGTGGATCAGGGTTGTATCCTTTCACCATACTTATTCAATCTGTATGCTGAGCAAGTAATCCGAGAAGCTGGACTATATGAAGAAGAATGGGGCATCAGGATTGGAGGAAAACTCATTAACAACCTGCGATATGCAGATGACACAACCTTGCTTGCTGAAAGTGAAAAGGGCTTGAAGCACTTACTGATGAAGATCAGAGACTACAGTCTTCATGACGGATTACACCTCAACAAAAAGAAGACAAAAATCCTCACAACTGGAACAATAAGCAACATCATGACAAACGGAGAAAAGATTGAAGTTGTCAAGAATTTCATTTTACTTGCATTCACAATCAACACCCATGGAAGCAGCAGTCAAGAAATCAAAAGATGTATTGCATTGGGCAAATCTCTGCAAAAGATCTCTTTAAAGTGTTAAAAAGCAAAGATGTCACTTTAAGGACTAAGGTGCTTCTGACCCAAGCCATGGTGTTTTCAATTGTCTCATATGCGTGTGAAAGCTGGACAATGAATAAGGAAGACCTTAGTAGAATCGATACCTTTGAATTATAGTGTTGGCGAGGAATATTGAATAGACCGTGGACTGCCAGAAGAATGAACAAATCTGTCTCGAAAGAAGTACAGCCAGAATGCTCATTAAAAGCGAGGGTGGCGAGACTTCGTCTCACATACTTTGGACATGTTATCAGGAGGGACCAGTCCCTGGAGAAGGACATCACACTTGGTAAGGTAGAGGGTCAGTGAAAAAGAGGGAGACTCTCAATGAGATAGACTGACATAGTGGCTGCAACAATGGGCTCAAGCATAACAATGATTATAAGGATGGCGCAGGACAGGGCAGTGTTTCGTTCTGTTGTGTATAGGGTCTCTATGAGTCGAAACTGACTCAACGGCACCTAACAACAACAACAAAAAAATATTAAAACTCTGGGTTTAATAAATCTAGTTCCTGATTTTTTTTTCCCTGAAAACCCTCTGTCAAAATAATTTTTTGTGGGATTGCACCAGTAATGCACTGCTTTGCTTCTTTTCTCTCTTCTCCCATTTAAACACATTCTTTCCAAGCTACGCTACTTAACTCCCATGTAGACCTATCAATTATCACCCGTGTAATATGATCTGGGCACTGTGTTAGAAGCACTTATCATGCATTACCCTATTTTATTCTCATAGCAATTCTGGGAGCAGATGCTATTATCATCCCTATTTTGTAGGAAAGAAAATTAAGGTGGAGAGATTAAATAAATTGCCCAAGTTCCCTCAGCTAGTAACTGATGAAGCAGAGGTCAACCCACTACACTGCCTTTCACTCAAGGTCCTAAGACCTACATTGTCCCTAATCAGAAGGAAATTAAAGAACCTAGTTGATAGTGACTCAGTTCCAACTCAACAATACTAGTTCTTGCTTCAGTCTCACATTTCTCTCTTGTTCCTGTGATAAATTCCCACTACAGGTAATCTCCGGATTATGAATGAGTTCTGTTCCTAAATCTGTCTTTAAGTGGAATTTATACATAAGTCGGAACGGTTAGGTATGGTTAGTATCTAATGTCAGTTAAATGTTTGTCTTAGTATATAGTGTACCTTTCAATGCATACAAAACATTAAAGAAGCACTTCCAGATACATTAAAACATCTTTAACATAATAATACAGTAATAATAATAATAATATTTTGATGTGCATTGCAAAGTAGTGCTTGTTTGTTGTTACAGATTATTGTATGTACCTCGAATTGTTAATATAATAGGCTTTATGGAGGTTGGTTCGTAACAACGGGTTGTACTTAAGTTGGACGTTCATAACCTGAGGACTTCCTGTACCCAATTCTGTGTACTAGTTTCTATAACGGGGTTTCTATCTTATTTCCTATACCAGGGTTCTCTATGGTGGCGTTATTTTAGGACAGATAATTTTTTGTTGTGGGGGGATATTCTGTGCATTGTAGGATGTTTAGCAGCATCCCTGACCTCTACCCACAAGATACTAGTAGCAACCACCAGGTATGACAATCAAAATATCTCCAGACATTGCTAAATGTCTCCTGGGGTGAATATTTCCCTAGTTGAGAGCCACTGCCCGATACCCAAGTCCCTGACTGGGTAGCTTGCTGATTACTTCGGTCCTGCAGAGATTAAGTCTCTGTCTTGGTGGGTCAGTCCTCACTAAATATTAGCCTTGTGCCTGGACCCTCTTAGTTATCACCACACCTCCCTGAGGTCAGCTGCTTGCTGGAACCTCTTCATATTATCTGTGTGTCTCTCCTGGACACTCCTGTTGTCTATCTTCCAGCAGCCACCTACCTTGACAACAAATTCTTACTAGGTACCATGTTCTCTGATACTGTGCTAAGCTCCTTGAATGCACTTCCTCTGACTCTCTCCATTAGCTCCATTATGGGGGTCATATCTTGTCGTCTCTCCCAATTCGCTCTAGTCTATTGGTAATTGAGCCATGAGTCTCTGCTTTGTCTTCCTGAGGGCTTCTGCTCCAGAGTTAGTTCAAATAAACTCTACACTTTGATCATTGAATGAATTTAAACTTTAACCTATGATACAGTTGGCATTGCATGTTATGTGGGAATTTGTTAGGTTTCCAAGTCAGTGTGAAACAGAAAAATTTGTATAGTCAAATTTGCTGTTCAATATTTCTCAGGATAAAGTTAGCTTAAGATAGACATTTTCATCTTCCTATAAGTCTAACCTAATTAGATTTTCCTGTATCATTGGGGCAGGTTCCTGGAATTTAATATGAAAGAATTGGTTTTTAAATATGAGAATTATATTCATCACAGCAAGATATTTACATACCATGAGAGCATTTGGCAACCAAGACTGAATAATCAACAGCATTTTCACCCATGCCCCTCACACACTCAGTTTGTGCAAGACCCTGACTCCCCAGGTAAGCAGTGGGCAGAATCACACAGCACTGTTCATGTGGTTTCTCACGCTCTGCTTTTGCTTTTGTTGTTGTTGTTGACCATGAGTAAGCAAATGTGTGTTATTTCATTGTAATTGGATATTTGCAGGAATCAGTGGAAAAGAAGGAAATGATAAAGACTTTTCTAGTGTACACCAACATTAGCCAAAAAGTGGTTTTCAAACCCTCTTCCAAGGAACCCTACGGGTTCCTCAAGGCGCTTCAGGGCCCTTGAGGGGAGCACAGTGCCTGTGTCAAGAAAAAATTCTGCTTTTCATTCTTTTTTGATTATTGAACTTTTGTGTGAGGTTTAATTTAAAAATCAGATTCAATGGCTAAAAAATATTAAATTGTATAAAGCACTAGGGCCCTGAGCCACATTGTTGATGTTTATTTTTCTAATTTATACTTTTTACTCATGCTTTGATTCACATACATATATATACATGTGCACATGCACATAGAGACACACAGACGTTCCCAAGTATTTTTAAAACAAAATATAATCATATTCTCCATTCTAAGTCTGTACCTTCCTTTATGTAACGGTTTATCATGGCCGTCTTAGCACGTCAGAACATATAAACTTTCTATACTTAAAAATGATTTCATAACATTCAATGAAGTTACCATGGTAGACTTCACCTATTGTTGGATAATTACTGTATTTTACACAAATAATGTGTGCTTTCTGCTTTTGTTTGCCAGCCACAACTTCCCCCCATGAGTTATTTTCATAAGTGTGCTATGCTAATTTTTTTTTCTTACAGCAACATGCGGAAGAAGGTTAACATGGCAGTGCTCGTGAGGGTGCCTTGCAGGGGGAGGGCATGGCTGGCAAACAGATGCAGAAGGTGTGCGTTATTTGTGTAACATATGGTGAGTCATTGTTGTTAACTGCCATTGAGTCAATTCCAACTCATGGCGACCTCACGTGTGCAAAGCAGAACTGCTTCATAGGGTTTTCAAGACTATGACCATTAAGAAGCAGATCACCAGGACTGTCTTCTGAGGTACACTGGGTGGGTTTGAACTGCCAATCTTCTGCTTAATAGTCAAGTGCTTAACTGTTTGCATCACTCAGGAACTCACAATACTTATTGGAGTCCCTCAGTGGTACAAATGGTTAACACACTTGGCTGCTAACCGAGAGGTTGGAGGTTCAAATCCATCCAGTGGCATCTTGGGAGAAAGGCCTGACAATCTAGTTCCAAAAAATCAGCCACGGAAAACCCTATGGAGTTCTACCCTGACATATATGCTGTTGCCATGATTTGAAATAGACTTTGTGGCAACTGGTGGTATAGTATTAATTATAATAAACAATATATCACGGTGGTATATTTATTATAATAAATAATATAGCGAAGGTTTTCATTATATTATTTCTGCGGCATAGATTTCTAGAAGCAGAATTTAAGAGTCTAAGGTAAATATACATTTAAGCTTGTAATATGGACACCTAAATTATCACTCTAAAAGAGAGATCTAATTTAAAATTCTACCAATAATATGAGCTTTTCCTGTACCAATTCCTTAGTCAAAACTGGTTATTAACAATCAGTTTAATTTCTGCTAGTCAAGTGGATGAAAAATTATATTTTGTTATTTTCGTTTAATTTCCCTGATCATTAGTGAGGTTCATCATCTTTTGAAATATTTGTTACCCATTTATATTTCTTCTGTGAATAGCTTTTTTACATACTTAGCTTATTTATTTTTGGCTTGGTTGCTTAACTTTTTCATATTGATTTACAGTTCAATATTTCAATATAAATCAATTTATATTTTTTTCCAGCTGCTTGTATGTATCACGTTAGGGCTTGTAGTTTACCTTCTAACTTTGATTGTGCTTTCTTTTATTGTACAGAAGTAAATATTTGTGTACTCAAATCTCTTGTTCTTCTCTTATCCGATTTTAGGGTAATGTGTCTTGCTTAGGAAGGGCTTCCCCACTACAATACCTAAAAATATCCTTTCAAAATACTTACTTTGTCACATGGTAAGAATCTATTTTTCCCAAATATACAGTCTGTTTTTCAAGGACATTGTTTTGAGTTATTCATTATTTTCCTGTTGAATTCACATGTCACATTCCTAAGCTATTAAATTTCTATATATAATTGGGCAACTTCTGAACTCTGTATTTTGTTTCATTCATCTATTTATTATTGTGCCAATAGCTAAATATTTTAATTAATTTAAAATATGTTAAATTTCCTACTCACCGTGTTTTAAAAAATTATTCCTTGGCTCTTTTTCTAGTATGTTTTCTTCAGATGAATGTTAGAGTTTGTCAGGTATAAAGAAGTCAGTTGGATTTTGTTTGAAATTTTATTTAAATTATAGATTAACATGAGGAAATTAATAGTTTTAATATATCGATTTTTCTTAACCAGGAGTATGATACCTTTCTCCATTTATTTTGGTCTTAGGCTGGGTTCTCCAGAGAAGCAAAACCAGTGAAGTGTACGTGTATGTAGAGAGAGAGGGAGAGGGAGAGAGACAGAAAGAGATTTATCTCAAGGAAATGGCTCAAGTGGTTGTAGAGATTGGCAAGTCCCAAGTCTGTGGGTCAGGCTTCAGGCTGGAGGCTTCTCTTGACTCACATAGCTACAGGAGCTGATGAACCCAAGATCAGCAGGTCAGATGGCAGCATGCTGGCTCAAGTCCCGACAACCAGAGATCAGATGATGATGAGCTGGGTGCAGGATCCAGAGAGAGCAAAAGCCAGCAAGTTTTGCTAGAATGTCCATATATATTGGATGCAGGTCAAACCTCTGAGGAAACTCCCCTTACAACTGATTGGCTGATCACATCAGATCACATCATGGTGGTGATCATATTATATCACAAAATGGAAGATAACTACATCATTACATAACTGCCAAACCACTGAGAATCATGGTCCAGCTAAGTTGGCACACAACCTTAACTATCACAAATTGATAGTTTTAAAATATTGAGTTTTATTAACCAGGAGTATGATATCTGTCTTCGTTTATTTTGGTCTTTTTCTATAGTAAAGTTTTCTTCAAATAGGTATCAAACATTAATTTGTAATTGTTGTTGCTATTGTGAATTGGATATTTTGAAACATGTTTTCCAGTTGTTTATTCAAAATATTATTGAATTGTTTATTTTAATAAATACTTTTAATTTTTTTTTTTTATTGATTTGTAATCCGAATTACAAATTTTGGAAAATTACGGTGTGGGTTTACTATACTCCCCAGTTTCCCCAAACATTTTTTCAGGTGATGCTTTTGGAGCCATTTTATTCTTAAAGAATGCTTTCAGATCTGATGTGGATAAGTTACAAAATAATTATCAATGTCCACTTGGTCCCCAACCCTTTAGCTATAGCCAGTGCAACCATACATCACACAGACAGTGGCCCCAACTCAGACATTTTCCCAGGCCTCTCTCCTTGTCTGCATTGTTTTCTGTTTCTCCTTGCCTGCTTTGTCTTATCTTGGGTCCTGCTCTCTTCTTTGTTTTGGTAACCTATTAGGAGCCTATGTTCCAATCTCACCTCTATACACTCCTTCAGTTTCAGTGTACCTCCAGATTCCTGTATGAAATGATCTCCCTATCAGCCTCAGCTCTTCCAAACCTGCCCACTCCTCCTTCTCAGACTGGGGTAGGCAATTGAAAATGTAGCAGTGAAGCTGGACAGCCTCATATCATCCTATTTGTTTGTTTCAAATACCTTTACAGACAGGTTTAACAATAATGGTAACTAATAATCACTAAGCACTTGCTATGTTCTAGGCATTTTGATAGCTTCTAGGGAACGAATGGAGTCCCTGGGTTGTGCAAATGTTTAAGTGCTCAATTACTGGCTGAAAGGCTGGTGGTTTAAACCCATCCAGAGGCATCTTGGGGCCCTGGTGGCACAGTGGTTAAGCGTTTGGCTGCTAACCAAAAGGCCAGTGGTTCAAATCCACCATCCACTCCTTGAAACCGTATGGGGCAGTTCCACTCTGTCTTATAGGGTTGCTATGAGTTGGAATCGACTCGACAGCAATGAGTTAATGAGAGGCGTCTTGGAAAACTAGCTTGGTGGTCTGCTTTGGAAAGGTCACAGCCTTGAAAACATTATGGATCAGTTCTACTCTGCTCAAATGGGATTGCCATGAGTTGGAATTGACTTGATGGCTACTAACAACAACAAAGGGAAAGAATCTGTATTCTATTAGGAAGTCAAATACTGAAAGAAAAGTCTTCTATACTTTTCCAGGGTCCTTATCAGTGACAGGATTCTTCAGGCTTTCAGCCCCTTATGCTATCTCCCGTGCAGGAGTTGCCTTCACTTCTCCTGTCAATGTTTGGGGGAGTGGAGAGTTAAAACCAAATGCAAATAACAACTATTTTTATTAAGATAAGTAATAATCTCTGTTTGGACTTTGAGCTTCTGTGCAACTTTGTTACATACTTATGCAGGCTGTTTATTTTTATGTATAGTCATTATTCTCCTATTAGTAAATTTCTGTAGGAGCAAGGACTTAGCCCATACCTTTTTCATTTTCCATAGACTAGCCAAGACTCTCGCACAGAGTTGATGCTCAAAAAGTATTTGTTGCCTCTCTGGATGGGGTAACTTGATAATATCCCTCAAGCTCTTATTTCATCCCATTTAGTTGGTTCCCTAAGGCACTGCAAGTGACAACTCACTGCACCTTTCTTGAGGTTTGGAGTTTTAAAAAGAGAAGGGAAAAATGGGCATTGCTAAGAGGAGATGTCAGCAATTGTGGTCTTGGGTGGCATATTTTGTTGTATTAAATGAGAGAACTCACTCTCATCTGTGGTTTGCTAATTACTGTTTTTTTTTCGTTTTTTTTGAGAACAAAGAAGAAAAAATTTCTTTTAAAGAAAAGCCAAAAAATTATTATAGATCTTTTCTTTTGACATTCCTAAACAAGAGCAGACCTAGATGGTGTCATTTTCAATTCTTGCCCTAACTGGTATTGTTTGATTTTTTTCCCCCAGATTGTCCTGATTTTTTGCCCAGTTCTGGTTGTGTGTTGGATGAACATTACCACTATATAGAGCAACCAGGATTTAACTGTCTACTTGGTATACGAAATGTTCTTTTGTCTTCTTCTGAGTTTGATTAACAACTAACTTTATGTATGGTATTTATTATCCTTAGAGTGTTTCTTTTTGTAAGGATGGACTAACATCTTAGGCCACCAGAGACAAAGAATCCATGGAGATTTTATTTGGAATTTTTTTCTTACTATCCCCGTATGGGAAACTCCCACTCAACAAAACTGTATGTTGTACTATATGATTCAGAGATTTGTTCTTTTGTTTTAGATTTTTAAAGCTTTCTTTCTAGATTTTCTTTCCATCCATCTGGCTTAAGAGCTCCTTTTGGTACTTAGGAAGATCATAGAATAAGTTTCCTAAGAAGCTTATGAAAAACTCCAAAATAATCTTTTCAAGCTTCAGAATTGTTTCCGAGATTTATAAAACATGAGGGGAAGATTTGCTAATTCATCTGCCATATTCACCCAGAAACATAACTGAAGTTTTAATAGTTTAGAGTTGAACTGAAAGTGTTTCAGGCAGATTTCAAACGAGGGTACAAATAAAATTTACAAATGCCATTTAAAATTCTGATTTGTTTTTGTGACAGAGTGCTGATCTAAGAGAAAAGAGCAACCAGAGAGCAGTACTTATTGAACCTGTTCATTTTTTTTTTTTGATTGATCAACTATTTTGGCTGTCTCTCCTAAGGTACCAAGTCCATTTAAAATTAGAACAAAAACAGCTAGCCAGGTAAATTAGACATCCTTTATAATCATTAATTGAATCTAGTATATGGTGAAGATTGAGAAAATGATGATCTAAAGCCACATAAATGTGTCTCGGGGACGCTTCACTATAAGAATTAAAGCTCGAATCTGAAGATAATGTCTAAATGAGTATCATCATTTTGTTGTTGTTATTGTTGGATGCCTTACTTAGGTGCAAGTGATTTTAAAGCTGGGTCTATAAGTCCTGCTCAGTTGTATAAGTTTCCTGAAATGTGTTTGTGAGAAAGAAAGGGGGAGGGGGACACAAAGATTTTGACTTTAAGGTTTTTCATAGGGTGCAATCACCAAATGAATAAAAAAGAACAATTCTAGCCACTGAAAGAGTGTGCTGAGAGAGATGGACCATGAGCCCAATACATTTGATTTTAAGCATTTACTCTTGTCCTGCTAACGTTTCTGAAGAGAGAACTAACTTAGCATTGAATTCATGCATGTTATTTTATCATTGCCAAATATGCTTTTCTTTTCTGTGTCCTGAAATAAAATAAATAGTTTGCTCAAGGGTCAAACATGAACTTAAAAGTCAAGCGTAGCTTGGTCACTGAAGTGTTTTTATTGACAAAATTAAACTATGTTACCTCCTGTTCCGTACCACCAGACGTTTTTGGATGGCCTTGTGTTTTTGAAGGAGCCCTGGTGGTGGAGTTGTTAAGAGCTCAGCTGCTAACTGAAAGGTCCATGGTTCGAACCCACTAGCAACTCTGCAGGAGAAAGATGTGGCAATCTGCTCCCATAAAGATTACAGCCTTGGAAACTCTACAGGGCAGTTCTACTCTATCCTATATGGTCTCTATAGTTGGAATAGACAGCAATGGGCTTTTTGTTTTGGCTGCGTTTTTGAGTTTTTTTTTTTTTAATGCAGTATGGAAAAGAAAATTCTTAAATCCTTTCAGGCATTGAGAGCTAGTTTCTGGAGTGATGTTATAAATAACAATTGCTTATCTTTATTAGTACCAGCTGCTAGGTACTCTGCTGAGCATTGTATACATATTATTTAATTTAATCTACACAGCTACCCTATGGAGTAAGTACTCTTATTTCCGATATTGTACACATGATAAAATTTAGGCACAGAGAGATTAAGTAATTTTCCTAAAATCATGCAAATAGTAAATGGTAGAGCAGGGAGTTGAACCCAGGTATAATGACTGCAGAGCCACGGTCTTAATCTTTGCTCTGTAGTGCTTTCTTTCCAACCCAGTAAAGAAGTCACTGGGGAGCCTGGATGAAAGCAAACACAGAGCACTGGCATTCTTTGGTGTGGTAGACACAGAGTTGTTTACCCAACAGCCATTTCCACCTCCCTCCAGTTTTGTTCACTTATTGGGAAGCCAAAAACTCTAAGAAGTTCTTCAGTCTTAGGAATTAAATATTAATTAGTCTAAACCAAAACTGCTAATTTCATTATCTTGCTACTAATTGGCTTAGGAATGGCCTTGTAGCACAATTCTTGCCAAAAAGACATAAAGATAATTCTACATGATGAATTCTGGCACAGTGTACTTTGCTCTTAAAAAGGGACAAGGAAGAGATACACCCTGTCCTTCCCTCTTAAATATTGTTGGGTGGGATTTGAAGCTTGAAGCAGCTGCAGCCAGCTTGCAACTATGAGGACATAAGATTAAGGATAAAGATAGCTCATTGAGAGTGTAGAACAAAGAGATGGAACAAACTTGGTTCCTTGAGGATGTTTTTAAGCCTCTGCATTAACCAACCCTGGAACCATCCTACCACTAAACTGACTTTGAAGAAAATAAGCCTGCTGAATTGATTAAGCCATTTTGAGCTGAGTGTTCTTCTACTGTAGCCCCAAACGTTCTAATTGATACATCTGAGTTCCAGACTCCACTCCCATATCTTCCATATCCTACTCCCTTGTACTTTATATCACTCTATGTTTTTCCTTTTAGTTTGTGTTAGATTAGAAACTGGCCATGGGATTTTTCTAAACAGATGTTTGAGACTTTCCCAAAGAAGTGTATTTTGAACAAAAGTGAAGAGTTTTGACTTTGAGAACTAAATATTTATAGTCTCTCCAAACCTCTAAATCAGTCCAGGAAGAAAATTGTGCGTGAATGTTCTATCACATACAGCGTGGAATAAACAACACATATGAGAGCCCTCAGGGGATTGTCAAACTATATGAAATTTTATACATCTTTAAACAAATCTACAGACCCCACTGCAAAGCGTGCAGTGAGAGTTGTGGGTGGGTTTGGGAGCCTCCCTGGGGAGTCCTCCCTTCCCTTGGGAATATCCATCAGTGGTTGATGACGCTCATCTATAAATATGCTATTATCACCATCATAAGATAGTTTAAAGAAGCCAAATAGAGTAGACAAGTTTCTAAGCTGAAGTTTAAAATACCTTGACTTTATTTACCTCTAATCCCATGTGTGAAGACACCACAACTAAACGGAAACTATTCATATAAGTGAGTGGCCAGTTTCATTTTATTTATTTTCTATGTTTGCCTTTGCAGCACGTGGAATGCCTCTTCTGAAAGTTAAATGCATGCTCCAAGTCTTCTTCAGCTGTGGCCCGTTACCACCAGCTGTGATATGTCTTCCAGTTTGATATCATGCTTGTTACAGTTCCCAACACGGAGTGCTTTATTTTAGAATGTAACCCCCTGGTCACAAGGATCATATCTTATCACTGGTTCACTTGGTTTTATTAGGATGGGGTATCTCAGACCTTATACTCATAAATGGGCTCGGAGTTGTTTCTAGAACTAGTTCAGATAGCCTGGAAAATTATGAGTGCTAGTCTTTTTATCTGGATCCATGGAACCAACCAGAATGTGCCAGGAGGCCCTTCCATGAGCCTTGGGGGTGCTCTAACTCCTTCAGACAAGATGTCTGACCATTTAGTAAATGTCCCCTCTGCTTAGTTCTGCCTCAGTTAGTAACCGAGGATGGAGGGTTTATCTGTTTATGTGTATATCTTCTGAGTTCCTTGAGGACAAAAGCTCTTGCCCTTTTGCATCCCCAGAATGTAGCACTGTGCTTGGCGCATAGTAGTAGCTGCTGTATGATTCTCTGCCCCCTCCGCAGCTTACAACTGCATAAGGCCTCTGAGACAGACCTAAACACAAACACACCAATATGTATTGTGGTCCTTTGCCAGTGTACAGAATAAGCCAAGTAGATGCCAACACAGTTGGTGTTCTGTATGTAGCCAAAGATTTCAAGGGGATGGTTGTTCTCCTGGAGTTGATTTGTCCTGGACAGCAAAGGCAAAAAGCCAGATGTGTATTTGCAGGAATCCATGGTGCTCTTGTTACAGCTCCAGGAGCCAAAGAGAAAGGTCCCTCCCCTCCCTTGAAGCACTGAATTTTAGAATTGGCAGACACATAATAAGGCATGTCTTACGGTTTCTAAATAATGGAAAACTGAAAAAAATATTAAATCTAAGGTTATAATTGGCAGATTAACCACAAATGATACAAAGATTGAAAATCTATTAAGGGGGCTGACATGGCAAGTAGGATTAAGACTTTCATAAAACTGATCAACATATTAAAACAGGAATGTACTAAGTGTGGTACTTGTGACTTGAGAAGATTAAAACTCCCCCCCGCCCAAGATATCTAATGTAATCCAAGAGACAGGAAATTCCCAAATATCATGGGATTCATTATGCTTCTCCTAGTGACAAAATTCGCGATGCTGTTGCATAGGGTAAAGAAAGCTGCATGGGTAGTTACAAGCGGAGTGTATCTGTTGGAATGTATTATTTTATGTTCAGAAGATACCTTCCTTCTCTAAGTGCTCTGGGAAGCATATAAAAATATTAAAACACATTAGCTTGTGAAAGAAACCAACAGAGAGTAAAATAAAACAAGGGGAAGAAAGTTGGCTCAGAAGAAGAAACTCGATTCCTGTCCTTTGGAAGGGGCCAGGAGATCTTTAGTGTTTAAACAGGCCAAAAAAGAAACACTCACTTTTAAAATCTAGGTTATTTTTTTTTTTCTAGATTAGGATAACTTTGTAGGCACTTAACTTTTGGATGGAGCCTGTGAATACATGCTTGGGATTCATAAGCCATTGGGATTCCATCAGTAAAAATAAGAGTATCTCCCAGTTTTGTTTACCCCTGACCCACCATTACAGAAAAGCACTAATTTCTCAATATTACAGTTTAGTGAACAGTGACTGGTGGTGAGCAGGAAGTTCAAAGATAAAATGTGCTTTTAAGATGCTTGAATGGGTATTTCCTCAGTATCTTCTCCCCTTCACCTTCTCACTTACAAAGCCTCCAGAAGTGGTGACATTTTCAGTTTGGGGCTATAGGTCAAGGAAGAGGTAATGCATAAACAAAGCCCAAGGTGTATCTGAGGGATGGTTTTAGGAAAGTTCTTTTGTAACAGTTCACATTAGAGATGAATAGGATCTAAGGTTTCTGCAAATGATTAAGCACTCAGCTACTAACTGAAATGTTGGTGATTCGAGTCCACCCAGAGGCACCTTGGAAGAAACGCTTGGAGATTTACTTCCAAAAGGTCACAGCCATTGGAAACCCTATGGAGCACAATTCTGCTCTGACACACATGGTGTCGCCATGAGTCGGAAGCGGCTCAAGCACAACAGGTTTGTTTTTTGGTTTAAGGCTTAAAAATGGGTGCAATGGTGATTCAGCGGTAGAATTCTTGCCTTCCACGTGGGAGACTTGGGTTCAATTCAACGCCATTGCTCCTCATGCGCAGTCACCTCCTGTCTGTCAGTGGAGTCTTGCATGTTGTTATGATGCTAAACATTTAACTGGAGCTTCCAGACTAAGATGGACTAGGAAGAAAGGCCTGACTATCTATTTCTGAAAATCAGCCAGTGAAAACCTTTTTGATCCTAAAATTCTGACCCATAATTGATCATGGCGATGGCACAGAAACAGGCAGTATTTTTTGTTCCATTGCACATGGGGTCCCCATGAGTTGGGGATCGACTTGGTGGCAACTAACAACAACAACAAGGCTTAAAAGAAAATCATGATGGCTACCATCCATCCTTGACTTTGTGCCTGGCTCTGTTGTAAGTGCTCTACCTATATACTTTCATTTAATCCTTACGATAAGCTTATTAACTAGGTCCTATCAGTATCCCTGGAGCCATGGTGGTGCAGTGGTTAAGAGCACAGATGCTAACCAAAAGTTGGGCAGTTTGAATCCACCAGCCACTCCTTGGGAACCCCAGGAGGCAGTTCTACTCTGTCCTATAGGGTTGCCATGAGTCAGAATTGACTCCACAGCAACAGGTTTGGTGTTGGTTTTATCAGTGTCCTCATTTTCCATATGAATTTGTAACAGGCACAGAAAGAGTAAGTAACAGGGCAAAGGCCACATCGCTAACAAGGAGTGGATCCTATGTTTGTGCACAAGTTCCTAGTTACTCAAGTTGCACGCTTAAATTCCACAGTGCAGCTGCTTCTAGAGGTAGGATAAGATCAGGCTGTGGAGGGCCTTGAACATTCCACTTAATTATTTAGTCTTTATTCTGTATGTAGGTCAATGGTTTTCAAACATTTTAAAGGTTGTGGAATGCTTTATCAAATGAAGTTTGATCAGTATTTTAAAAGATCAAAGTGAAAGTGATCTAGTTGAAGTAGGTGAGACATGTCTGTGGCACTCGCATGGCTCAGGTTGACCACAGCTGTAGGCATGGGGAAAACTAGAATATGCATATCAGTATATATACAAGCAGTCCCCGATTTACAACATTCTGACAACTCCCCCGTAAGTCGGTTCTGATGTAAGGTCGAATATCTCTTTTTTTTTTAATTTTCATTATTATTGCTTTTATTATCAGTATCTTTATAAATCCAGTCTTTATTTGTCCTTGGGGGTTGGAAACATTACATATAAACTTACAGATATATTTTAATACATACATACATTCACACTACAAACAAAAAAATACACAAAAATTTACTCTGATGATTAAGAAAAGTTGGACTACATTGGCATTTTGTCAGATGCAGTAATAACTCCGCTTGTGGAAGGTTCTAGATCATCTGGATTATCCCTGGGAATGGGGATAGTGTTTCTAGTCAGAAAATGAGTGAGAGTTGTCTGCATGGTCCTGTTCTTCACATATTTTGCAGTAACATCTCACTGCTTCCAGAATCTGCCTATCAGCTTTAGCAAAGTGATGAGCATTTGGATCCATGTTTTCAATCAACTGAAGCCCAGCTTTAGTTTAGAAAAAACTTCAGCTCATCCTTTCACTGTAAAAATTTTTGACAACTTCTCTACTTGCTCTTCCTCATTATTTCTTTCTTCAGCATCTTTCCTCTTCAGAATCCATTAAGTCCTGATCTATCAATACCCATTCTTCGTGATCTGTGAGCTGTTTCACATCGGGGGTATCAAGTTCTAAATTCAGCGTTCTTGTTGTATGGATGATTTTTCCACCGATCTCTTCGATCATATTATCATGCTCAAATGCTTGGAGTGTATTCACATAATTCAGCAGTTTTTTCCAAATTCCCTGCATGCATTTTCCTGTAACTTCCTCCGAGCAAGATGCAGTGTTCCGGATACACTGAGGAGTATTACAATGGAGTCAGCATCAGTGTCGTTAACAATGGAGCGGGAATTGTAACGGCACTGACACAGACTTCCTTGTAGACCAAGACATAGCCTATTATACAACAGTGTTTTGAACAGTAAATCATAACACTGAACACCTGAGACTGATAACATCAGCAAATTATGCGCTGCAACATTGTATATAGCACATGTGACTAAGGATAAGCTGTACACACACAAACACACACACACACACACACACACACCCAAAGGACCGCCGTAAGTGCGGTTTGTCATAACTCGAATACATTGTAAGTCAGGGACTACCTGTATTTGTTGTTGTTGTTAGATGCCATCCAGTTGATTTTCAACTCATAGCGATCCTATGTGACAGAGTAGAACTGCCCTGTAGGGTTTCCAAGGCTGTAATCTTTGTGGAAGCAGACTGCCACATCTTTCTCCCGTGGAAAAGCTGGTGAGTTGGAACCACAGATCTTTCAGCTAGCAGCTGCGAGCTTAACCACTGGGCCACCAGGGCTCCTTCCCATATAGCCATACAAATATATATACATATATTTAATTAAATGTATATATTTAATCGTGATGAATATGTACGTAACAAAGCATTTGTCGTTTCAACCTTCTTCACATGTACAATTTAAAACTGCCGTTTTCAAAGTAGCGCAATGTGCTGCTGAATGGAGGGTTCTAGAAGAGTTTCTCTAATACTGATGCACCACAGGATAGATGGGAAGAGGGAGGGATTAGGCAGAAGTTGACCAGTCACCAGGGTGCCCCAGAGGGTGAAGCTTGATTTGACGAGGGCTTGCTTTGGGCAGTGGAAACTGAGCAAGAAGCAGATGGCAAGGAAGGACTAAGTAAAGAATAACAGCCTGAAAGTGAAGAACGACAAAAGGGGAGCACTTAAATATTTCAGGCAAGAACATTTTTCATTAAAAAAAAAAAAAAGATGTTAGAGTCTAGGGGCTAGTTTGCTGAATTCTTTTTAGTTCATTCCATGCCTTTTCTTTTAGATCATTCTTTTAGGCCAAAAAATTCATGTTTTCCTTCCATATTTCATATTTCATTTTAAAAGGCAGATTTGAGATGCAGGATATATAGAACACATTGTAATCCATAAGCACTCAAGCATTACCGAAAAAGCACAAGATTAATTTAAATCTCAGAAAGGTCTGTCACTACACCCTGATATCAAATGAACAGGAGATTGATGGAGGACCGCCAGACCCACAGAGGGAAACCCCAATGCGTGGAGGCAGCTGCGAGGTTGTGGTTCCACAGGACTGATTGCAAGAAACGTGGCGCTGGTTTTAAGAAGCAATAGAATATTTATGATGATCATATCAAACTCTTACATCTTTCACCTCTTGATGTCAACCCATCAGATTATGGGATTTTTGAAACATTTTCAGTCCAAAGTTAGATGGATATGTTACTATGTAGATAGATGGACTCTCCCCCAAATGAGTATAATTTAGACCCAGAATCATAAATCATTTTTAATTGACTAAATCTGGTCCCTGGGGAAGAGTAATCAAAATATAGCACTGGCTAATGAATCCACTCTGAAAGACAATTGTAGCACTTGGGATGGATGTCATTGTTTTTAAACTGCCACTAAATTGTTTCAATTAATTCCATTTGGATTTATGAGTAAACTCCATTCTCCTTAGGGCTTTCTAACCTGTCTTTGCCTTAGAAAACCCGCCTCAGCTCCATCAATGCAAGGTATTTTTTCCAGTGATATGATTTACACACTAATGATTTTCTAATTTCTATTTTTAAAAAGCCTATCTCAGGGGACATCATGTTCTTGGGTGGTTAAACAGTCTATTGGCTAAAATATATGAGAATGACTAACAGATGGAGACATCAATGTAAAGACAAAGTGTGATTTAATGAGCTGCTTTTCGAAACAAGTTAGAACATTGACATTATTGGGGGAGGGGACGCTCCCAACACACTCCTGGCCTCAGGACTATTCCAGAAACTGTAGTGATGTATTTCTTTAAACCACAAGAATGTGGAATCTTTCTAAAGCTTCTCAGAAAGCAAAAGGGAGATAATAATGAACATGAACTATAATACGATTCCACTTTTACTACACACTTAATGTTGGTGATAGCATCTTAGAGTATAATTAAGTCAAATCGGAAAGGGGTTCTGGTAGGGAAATAGTCCTCCTGGCTGAGAAAGAGGATACTCATTTAAGTATTATTTATCCTAGGTTGACAATGTGAAAGTGAGAACCATGGAGTTTATATGAAATTGCAAGAAGTAAGATATGCAAACTGTTTTGAGTATTTTGTGATTTCCTCTTATAGTATGAAGAAACATCCACTTTGGGATGAGAGAAGAAAAGGGGGAATTATGTTTGCACATTTAAATTTCTCTCAACAGAAGACTGAAAAAAGGCAATACTATCTCTCCAAAAAAAGATAACATCGTTTTCAAATAACAAGTTACTTAAATTAACTTAGGGAGCAGTCTTACAGAAAAAAGCAATGACTTCTAAAAAGCAAATTTCCCTTGAGTCCTTTATGTTTTCCCTCCTCTTGAGCTTCAGAAAATGGAAAAGGCACCACACACTTTCTCCCAATGACCTGCACTTTGTAATTTAAAACTGCTAAAGAACAAAGGCTAACATCATTAACTTTGGAAAGAAAAATCAGGAAATCTAACCAAGTAACTTCAAATTAACTACTTTTGAAGGTGCTTCTCACCTGTGATCCCCCCTCTCCACAGGAAGGTCACAGCTTAGCCTACATCCTGTTGGCTGCCGCCATACCTTTCAGCTATCACGGATCTTTTCTGCCTGTTCTGCAGGAATTCACCAAATTGAAGTCGACCTCAATTCATGGTGATCCCAAGTGTGTCAGAGTAGAACTGTGCTCCACAGGATTTCCTATGGCTGATTTTTCAGAAGTAGATTGCCAGGCCTGTCTTCTGAGGCAAATCTGGGTGGACTCAAACCTCTTGCACCACCCAAGGACTCCCTGCCTCCCCAGAAAGCTAGTTTATTTCCAGGTTCTGCCTCCTCCCAGTCAGCCTCACTAGGCAGCAGTTGGATGGACCATATCTGGCTGGGACAAGGATTACAAAACTGCAAAACTCTGCTATCTTTCCTCATTCGATTTCTTTAATCTTTAAAGACCTCGTTTGGATCCCAGAGCTTCGGAAGCATGGGTCAAAACATTGAAGTTAAGGACAACAGATATGAAATGGGCTTATGTCAATGAAAGAGTTAAAGGAGACAATTTTACAGGCATTTGGCCTCAAATTAACACTGTGGAATGTGGGGAATGTTTTAAACATAAAAAAGCTGAGTTGTATATTATAATACGTGGTAACTTTTTAAATGTTAGGGTTTCATATCACAGAACATACACACTGGAAATTAAATGACCCATTGTTATGAAATTTCTGCTGTTCAGATACTTACCTAAGCACTAGTTACAGATGATTTAAAGACAGAGGAGACCTTAAAAGGCTTGGGTCTGATTTTGAGGTTCTGCTTCCATTACTTTTTTACAAAAACTGGACGAGCAAAATTCCCAAATGCTGGTCTGAAGATTTAGGGCTAATTTTACCATTGCCTTTGTATCAGGAGGGTGTTTAATTTCTTGGAAGGTAGGAGAAAATGAAATATTAGAGCAAATAGAGTTGTAAATTGGTTTTCAATCTCCTTTTGTTGAATATTTTTTTTGATACATTAGGTAGGTTTCGAAGTATAAGAAATTTCCACCATGGAAAATTAGACTTTCAGCTCTTTGTGTGTGTGAAATGTCTCTTATGTCTTTCTTGTAAACTTCACATAATTGTTTAGTTTGGCTCAAGGAGACAGATAGAGATCTTTGAAGAGAGGTAGGGAGAGCCTGCGCCTGGAATAGCTGTCATGTGAGTGGGTGGGCTGGTGGTGCCCTGAGAGGCGATGACTTAGGAAGCACCGTAAAGATGCCTTGTTCCAAAACGACTCCTTCACATACTGCCATTTCTACCACCCATCCATTTCCCCTTCCCCCCACTCCAGCAATTGTTTTTTCATGAACTATAACCCACCCCCACCCCACCCCGCTAGATTGTCTTCCTTTGTCACTCCAGAAGGCCACATGAAGCTAAATTCTGGCCAAAGGAGCACAAGGAAGGATCAAATCCTCCATTTCTCCCTTTTCCCCATTCTTCTTTCTCTCTTTATTCTGCTTCCTTCAAAAAGGATTTAAGATAGTGATTCCTTTTCTAATTAATTGACCTGGAATCTTTTATCAAGATTCAGTGATTTAGGGAAGGAGAGGAAAACTCCAGGGCAATAACTCTTGCCTTTGTTTCTGCCTCTGACACATGAGTAGACACCCTCCTTCCATGATCAGCCCTTCTGAGTTTTCTATAACTTTCTCTCCCTCTCAGGAATATACATTTCAATGCAAGTGGATAAAAATAATGGAGAATAATGTCACTATGTTACCCGTTATATCTGCTCACAAAACATGTAAAGCAGTCATGTTTATAAGATATTCAAATGATTCTTAGTAACAGATTACTTGATAACTTTCAACAGATGTAGATTTCTCATAGGTTCCCTTATGAAGGATCCTAATTAGTCAGGGAGCAATATAGTAGCAACTGTCTTCTTTTCTATTTTCTGGGAGGGAAGGCTTGATAGCTAAAACAGTAAGCATCAAAGAGTAGAGTTTGGGGCAGCATTATTGAGTGAAAAACTTTATTCCCTTCCAAATAAATGTGTGTTGTATGAATGACTAAAAAAATTTTTTTGCCTGGGGTTTGCTTTCCAATAGTGTGGTAGCCTCAGTTATCCCAGGCTTATGCAACACACAAATGAACGATGGTTTGGGAGAGCTAAGAAGCCCACTGCTCAAGCTGAAAGAAATGCAGAATTAGGTGATGTTAAAGTAAAAAAGGAGTTTTACAAGATATAAATGAGTATGTCTTCATGCGATGGAATCCTTCAGGCATCTGCCTATATCCTCAGGCAGAAACCCTATAAATAAACCAGTACACCTCTTATGGCATTTTTTTTCTTCCTCTTATGTCATTTTGAAAGCTCATCTAAAATTGTCATGTTTTATTTAATCACACTTCCGCTTTTGGAAAATAATAGAACCTGCCAGAACATCTGAGAAGAGAACACAAATACTAAGGTTAAAGTTGTTGTCTTATACAAGATCAAGAATAATCTATCCATCTATCTATCTATCAATCTATCTATCTATCCAATTTTTAAATTACTGCTGTGAAGTTGGCATACTTGAAGATTTCAAAGTTTGCTAGTAACTTCACGTAACTGGCTTGAGGTTTCCCCAGACTGTACTTACATTAGGCCATATTCTGTGTTTTGGGTTTTCAGGTACGCTAGGAAGTTTTCCTTTCCTCCTTTACAAATGCCTACTGGATTTACTGTATTTATTTATTTGACTTTAACCAGCAGTCACTTTGACCACTGTTCTAATGCAAACAATCCCTGGGAGAAGTATGAGATAAACTTCACTATTCTTGCTGTAGTGTGAATAAATTTAACAATAACCTTTCCGAGAAGAAGACTGAAAATGAGAAGGGTGGATGGTTGCCCACAGGGGGTGCTAGATCCCAAGGGGGAAAGGAGTAAGGAAAACGGAAGCTGGAGTCTTGTGATATTCCACTTTGAAATTTTGTCAATGGTTAATGCCATAATGGAAACCCTGGTGGCATAGTGGTTAAGTGCTACAGCTGCTAACCAAAAGGTCGTGGTTTGAATCCACCAGGTGCTCCTTGGAAACTCTGTGGGGCAATTCTACTGTCCTATAGGGTTGCTATGAGTTGGAATTGACTCTTCGGGAACCGGATTTTAATGCCATAATTGGAGCCCTGGTGGCGCAGTGGTTAAGCATCTGGCTGCTAGCCCAAAGGTCACAGTTAGAATCCACCAGCTGCTCCTTGGAAACCTTATGGGACAGCTCTACTCTGTCCTGTAGGGTCATTATGAGTAGAATCCACTCGACGGCAACAAGTTTTTTTTTTTTTTAATGCCATAATTACAGGAGGATAAAAAGAAAAGTTGAGTGCTATATTATCTCATGTGACCTCTTGTGCCTATTGCTGTGTGAGAACTACTTCAGTGAACATTAACTGCCATAAATTGGTGTAGTTTTCTGAGAGCTCTTTGCTAAGAGGAGCCGTAGTTTTAAGATAGGAAGGCGATTGTGTTTAGGAGCAATGTCTGTCTTTTGTTTCTGTCACCACTATAGAGACTGAGGTGGGGTGTGCAGAGTGTGCAGGGGGCAGGGACCAATCTTAAAAATCTGATGGGTGCAAACAGCAAAAACTTCCCTTCTGCCATCGTGGTTCTAGAAGAAATGTCAAAGTAACCACGGTACATAATAACTATAATAATAGGTCCCCGAATCATTTAACAGTATTGCTTAATTCTTTTGTTCTTGATATTAAGGTTTTTTTCCTCCTTGTTAAACACTTAATTGTTCCTAGGGATAGGCTTTATGGTTTAGATACCAAACTATATCTCTGAGCACATCCATCATTAGGATAAATTTGTACAAGTAGAATTGCTAGGAGTTTTGGTGCTTATTGTGAAATTGCAATTCAGAAGGGTTGTACTGATTTATACTATCACCCATAGTGTCTTTTTTCCCTCAAATATCTGTCAATAATAGGTATTCTAATACTTTTCAATATTTGTCAGAGAGGTGAAAGATTAGACACAACTTAGTTTTCTTAGCTTCTTGAATTGAACACTACTTGATTTATTTTCATTTATTAATAAAGCACCCAAGGTTACAAATTTTCCTGAGTACAACTTTTGCCCTACATTTTGAGTTGAGATTCACGTTCTTGTTATTCTCTAGTTTATAGTAACAATTTTGACTTTTTTAGCTCAAGTTATTCATGAACATTTACACATTGCTAAATGGTTGTTACTAATTGCCATTAAAAAATTAATAAAATTTACAAAGCCACACAACGTAGCCCATACAGCATCACTTTTCAGAATTTTTGAAGTTTTCCTTACAGAATTTTATTTTATATTTTCTGATAAACTTTCCAAGAATGTTTGGAAATAATGTGTATTCTTCAGTTTGCAGAATTTAGCAGTGCAGTACAATGAATTACTTAATACGGCCCTTCTAGCCATGGTCTTGGTGAGTCATGCACAATGACTGAGTGGGACTATGCAAATAAGGTATATGGAACCTGTGGTGGGTGGGGTTATGTTTCAACTTGGCTAGGCTGTGATTCCCAATATAGTATGGTTGTCCTCCATTTGTGGATCCTAACCCCTACGTGTTGATGAGGCAGGATTGGTGTAGGGTGTGTCTTGGGTCTCAGCCTTGCAGGAGGGCGGGAATCAAGTCCCACCCTTACTAAAATTACCCTCGGGTGTGGTCTGCTTCTGAGATACATGTAAGTGCCCTGGCGAGGCTCTCTGTCTGCATCTGGATCCCAAGTCTGGTTCATGATCAATTGACCTCTGGTTCTTGGAACTCGAGCCAGAGACCTGCTGTCTGACCTGTCAATTCTGGGATTTGCTGGCCTCCACAGCCCCTTGGACCAGTGGCCTATCGTGTGACCTGATTCACCAGTTGCTGTAGCCTTGTGAGCCAGCAGCCTATGGTCTGAACTGCCTGTTTGGGTTCTCAGCCCCTGCAGTGACATAGGTCAGGAGAAGCCTACACCTGACCCATGAATTTGGGACTTGCCAGCCTCCACAATCACCTGAGCCATTTCCTTTATACAGTTCGTGAGTTCTGTGAGATGTTACAGCGAACTAGGGAACCCAAAGACAGGAGGGAGAGTACTGAGGGGAGAGGGAGTAGTTGATGTTAGAGATGATGGAGTGGTACAGCAGCTTGGAAAAGTTGGACATTTGGGACATCTTTAACCTCCGCCTCATAGGAACCAGCTTCGTGCTGATCCTTATACAAGAAATTATTCTTTAAGCAGGCATCTATTACTAAAGCTTTTTATGTTATCCAAAGCCTTTAGGTTCTTAGTTATTTTCTGTTTAATCTGTTAAAGAGAAGCCTACTTACAATTCCATTATTTATAATTGTTTTATTTCTAATAGTTTTTGCTTTATATTTTTTATATTTGACATATCAATATTTAGTTCTACAATATTTTCATTGTAGAGTATACCTTTCATTGGCATACAATAACCCTCTTTTCTTCATTTAATACTTTTTGACGTGAAATGTTCTTTGCCTGATATTAATATGGCTTCTTCTGCTTTCTTTTAATTAGCATTTGCTCATCATTTAAAAAATTTTTAATAATACTTGTATGCCATTTTAATTTAGGTGAGTCTCTTGTAAACAGCATACAGTTGTGTTTTTTTCTGATTTTCGTTTTTTGCCTTACTCAGAGAATCTTTGGGTTTTACGAAGGAGTTCAACTCAATTTACTTTTCTCATGATAACCGATACGCTTGACTTTTCTTCTGTCATAATATTTTATGTTTGCTTGCTGTCCTCTTTTTTGTTATTTTTCTATTTTTGCTGTGTTGATTCGATTTTTTAACGCTTTTTTATTATGATAAATATATAAGGAACAATATAAATTTCAACAATTTCTACATGTACAGTTCAGTGACATTAATTATGTTCATCGTGTTGTTCAACCATCAGCCTTGTCTGTGGCCACATTTTTCCATCGCCTTTGACAGAAGCTCAGTGTCCCCTATGCATTTTGTCTTAATTACATTTTCTTAGTTCTTTTTTCTTTCTGCTTTGGAAGTTATGAACTACATGTTTATTTAAATAATAGTTATTTTAAAAAAGTTAAATAACATATTTAAGCCTGTATTTATCTGTCAACATCGAGAATGAAACAGTATCTACTCACTCTTTAATAGTATAGAAGAACATTTCCTGCTTTTACGTATTTTTTGCACTATCACACAAGTTTTGCTTGAAAAAATTTTGGGTTATTAAATCTTAAAATAATTCATACCGGAGCACAATGAAGAAAAAGCATAAGAGGATATAACAAAAGGATTGAAGCTGTTTGTAAGCAATGGCAAAGATATGGAGTGAAAAATTATATTAAATAATTGAAGCAAAGGGACCCATTTGAGAAATAATCTATATGAATAAAATTGAGAAGTTTGTTATTGTTTCATATTGAAATGACAGGACACATTCCCACCAAATCTGATTTTGTGTGGGATGGTCTGATTTCAAATAAAAGCCATGTGGCAGGGTCACCAACAGGAGACACCTCAACAAGTTCAGCCTCCATAGTGGTGACCTGTGTTTGTTTGTGAACTAGCTATTTGATACAAGCAGGTCTCAATGAAACTTGATCCAAGGTGGACAGAAATGAGGATTCATCTGTTTAGTGATGCTTAATGGTGCTTAAGGAGTCCCTGGGTGGAGCAAATGGTTAAGCACTGGGCTACTAACTGAAAGGTTTGTGGTTCGAGTTCACCGAGAGGTGCCTCAGAAGAAAGGCCTGATGATCTACTTCCAAAAAATCAGCCACTGAAAACCCTATGGAGCACAGTTCTATTCTGACACACATGAGCTGGAATTGACTCGATGGCAGCAATAGTGCCTATGAGCAAATCAGAAAAATCCACTAACGAGCAATGAAGTTAGATACTGAAGGGGCCAAGTAAAGAGATGCCAAAAATCCTAGGTTTAAGAGTGTAAATTTAATCTGATTGGCTAAGAACATATTGCTGTTTTTGTCAGGTACCTTTGAGTTGGTTCTGACTCATGGCGACGCTATGTACAACAGAACGAAACACTGCCTGGTCCTGCACCATCCTCACAATTGTTGTAATGCTTGAGCCCATTGTTGCAGCCACTGTGTCAATCCATCTCATTTGGGGTCTTCCTCTTCTTCACTGACCCTCTACCAAGAATGATGTCTTTCTCCAGGGACTGGTCCCTCCTGATAACATGTCCAAATTATGTGAGATGAAGTCTTGCGATCCTCACTTCCAAGGAGCATTCTGGTTGTACTTCTTCCAAGACAGAATTTGTTTGTTCTTCTGGAAGTCCATGGCTTATTCAATATTCTTTAAGAACATGTTGCTAGTTCCTAAGAAAAAAGTGATCTTTGGAGCAACTACCACCTATTATGTTGCTCTGCCCCAGTTAAGTGGGAAGATTGCAACAGCAATCACATAGTTCTCACCTTTTTCTGCACTTAGAAAATTTTCTCTTGACTATGGGACTTTTGGTATGTTCAGGCAATATTACTTCCATAAAATGCTTTGTTTAAACTTTGTGTACCAGAATTTTAATTCCACACAGATGTAGTTCTTATGAAGCGGTCTGCCTACTAATGAAACAGTCATGGTTTGGGGGCATCTGTGGTATATTTAGATGTGCCTTCTTATAACCCATTCTCTGTAAAACTACAAAAAACTTTGACTAAAATCTTTCTGATTTTATAGACTTCTCATTAACCCCTAATAATGTCTATGGTGAAAAACTGTAGCTTCCTGACCAGTCCTCTGTTTACTGAGAAGCTTAAAACATGTTCTAAGAACACTGTTGGGAAATGAACCAATACTTGTTTAATTAGGTGTCAAAGCCAAAAGAAGAATCCAAAAATATCACTTAAATGTAGTTAGTGAGTGTTTGTGGGTGTATGGGGAGGTTGGGTGAGTGTGATCATTAGGGCTGTGTGTCAACTTGGCTGGGCCATGATTCTCAGTGGTTTGGCAGTTATGATGTAGCTTGGTAGCTGTATGATGATGCGATCACTTCCATGATGAGATTTGATATAATGTGATCACCTCCATGATAGGATCTGCTATGAGTAGCCAATCAGATGAAAGGGAGTTTCCTTGGGGGTGTGGCCTGCATCCAAGTTAGGTGGACTTTCTGGCAAGGCTCACAGGCTTTTGCTTACTCTGGATCCTGCAGCTGGCTCCTGTTCATCTGACCTCCGGTTCTTGGGACTTGAGCCAGCAGCTTACCTGCCCTCTTGCCTGCTGATCTTGAGACTTGTCAGTCTTCGCAGCCTGTGAGCAAAAGCCCTGCTGTCTGACTTGCCGATCTTAGGTTCACCAGCCCCTGCAGCTATGTGAATCAGGAGAAACCTCCAGCCTGACCCATGGACTTGGGACGTTCCAGCCTCTACAACCTTGTGAGCCATTTTCTTGATATAAATCTCTCTCTATATATATTTATATGGTTTACTGGTTTTGCTTCTCTAGAGAACCCATCCTAAGACAGGGGGTATGTTTTCAACTAAAGAATTCAATTAAAGAGAGGCAGTAAAGAAGAGTATCAGGTCATCGTACCTGGATTCTGAAAAACCTGGCATGTTTAGTATCTGTAACAATTAGTAGCAGAAAACTGCTGGTGGCTACATGCAAAGATTTCTAAGTCACAGCACCTATCGTGCCATATGGCTATTCTCCAACAAAAGGTAATATTTGAAATATTAGCATGGAGTGTCCTACCTTCCATTGTCCAGTTATCTACATGCTATTCATTCTGACTCTTCAAATCAGAGTTTTTTGTCCTTTCCTTTGACTTCTGCATTATATTGCTTGTATATATATTATAACTTTTTTATGAGGTATAATTTATATACCACACAATTTACTTTTTAAGTGTTTGATGAATTTTGACAAAAAGTATACAGTTATGCAACTGTTATCACAATCAAGATGTAGAACATTTCCATCATCCCCAAAAGTCTCCTCAAGCCCCTTTGCAGTCAATCACTTCCCCCTTGCCCCAAGACCTTGCCAGCCAATGATCTGTCTCTGTCTCTATAGTTTTGCCTTTTCTAAAATGTCTGATAAATGGAATAATACAGTATGTAGTCTTTTATGTATAGCTTCTTTTCCTTAACATAATGTTATTAAAAGTCATCCATCTCACTGCACGTATCAGTAGTTCAACCCTTTTTATTGTTGTGTACTATCCCATTTTGTGGATATACCACAATTTAGTTTGTTTGTCTTCATTACAAATAACTTGGTTACCTATAAAACATATTGAACACTTACTATATGCCAGCCATATGATAGGTAATGAGGATAAAAAGGTGAATAAGACACAGTTTTGACCCTCCTGGAACTTGTATATAATCTGATAATGCTAATATAGTATGACTGAGCCAAGATGAAAGTATGAATGGTGTTTTCTGGAAGCATAGAGGAGGGGTGCTTAGAGGAAATTGAGCCTTTCAAGGGAATAAAAATTAGCATAAAAAAGGTGAAGAATAGCAGAACCAGCAGGGGGAAGAGCATGAACAAAGTCATGAAGATAGCTAATAGCATGGAAACTTGTAAGAAATTTACCAGTTTCGTTAAGTTTGAAGACTGGAGTGGCAAATGAGGCTGAAGAAATCTGTGGCAGCCAGATTATCGGGAATTTTAAATGTCATATAAAGACTTTGTTCATTACTATATTATGTTAGGGAGTCACTGGTGTATTTCAAGATGGGAGAGACTGTGAGATTTGCATTTTAGATTAAATTAGATTCAGGGTTGCTGATGGAGTATGAGAAAACAGTTTTAGGTAGTCGTTGCACTCTTGCAGACCAGAGATGATGAGGACCTGAACAGCACAGAAGTCCTCAGGTTAGAGAAGTGAGGATTAATATGAACAATATTTAGGAAGGAAAAGAAGAACTTGGTGATAGAGTGCCTGGGTGTTGCAAATGTTCAATGCACTTGGCTGCCAACCAAAAGGTTGGAGGTTCGAGTCCACCCAGAGGCACCTTGGAAGAAAGACCTGGCAGTCTACTTCTGAAAAAATCACCAGTGAAAACCTTATGGAGCACAGTTCTACTTTCATACACATAAGGTTGCTGTGAGTTGGAATAGACTTGAGAATAGAGAAGACTTGGAATGGAGAAGTAGAGGACGACCCTGTTCCAGACAGGAGCTAGGTTTGAGGAGGGAAGATGAGAGTTTTAGCTTTGGACCTACTGAGTTTGATGTGTCTATAGTGCATTAAAGAGATTTTTAGTAAGCTCTTGGGTTTATGAGTCTTAAGTATGTGCGTGAACATAAGGCTGAGTTTAGGAATAATTAGTATGTAAATTAAAAACACAGAAAGAGATTAAAACTCCTTGAGAGCAGGGACAAAAATCATACTTAGCTCACAATATAGAACTTGATATGTAGAAGAAGCTTCCAGAATGCTTGTTGAATAAATGAGTGAATAGATGCTCATTTCCAAACTGAATTCTACCTTAAGCCTTGCACACCGGAATTCATAGGAGTTAGACAATAACGAAAGCATGGAATTGCATGACCTACTTAAAGGTAGCCAGATAATATTCTTGATCTGATCTGTAGCAGATAGAGCTTTATGCCTTGAAACAACAATAACTTTTTAGTTATTTTCTATTTCTGGGCTGATGAAGGAGAAAGAGAAGACCACCTGGAGCTGAGGTTGTTCAGATTGCCAAACCACCATGAAGTCTACCATTTAGTTCTACCCTGATTGGCCAGAGCAGGGTAAATGAATGTTTCATCTTGCATCTTTCCAGAGAAACAGATGTCCTACTGACAGACAAATTTACAAAACCGTGTGATTTTAAGGAAAATGGGGACTATTTTTCCAGCTTGGAAAAAGGTGGATGATTATCATCATTGTTAAAGACATGTTTATTTTCAAAACCCAGGTAACAAATCCCTGTTCCTCCAAGAAGCCTGCCCAGGTCTTGCCAGTTGGAATTAATCTCTACGCATCCTTTTTCTCACATTATTTGTTTTGGAAGCTACATGGTACATTGAAAAGAGCATGGATTTTGGAATTCAGTAGTCGTGGTCCTATTTTGGTATTGGCAGCCACTAAACTTCTCTGAATCTCATTCTCCTTATCTGTAATGTACTTGTAATAATAAGTATTGGGGTTGGGAGGAGCCCATTAAATAACCTTATTTGCCTTTTCTGAGTTCCAAACCTTGAGAGATAGATGCAGGAGACAGATGAGCTTAAAATGTTAGTTGATCCTCCCTAATTCGATGTTCAATTAAGTCCCTCCTTCTTCCCCAGGAGGAAGCCGTGGTGGTACAATGGTTAAGCACTCAGTTGCTAACGTAAGGTCTGCAATTTGAACCGATCAGCCTTGCTCTGTGGGAGAAAGATGTGGCACTCTGCTTCTGTAAAGATGTATAGCCTTGGAAACCCTAGGAGCAGTTCTGCTCTGTCCTATAGGGTCGCTGTGAGTGGGAATCAACTCCACGGCAATCGGTTTTTGGTTTTTCTTCCCAAGGAGTTGAAGAGAAGCTGCCAGTGTTAATCATATACTTTTCTCTCCTGAGGAGTAGAATGGAAATTCCTTCCACATATAAGAAAATGGGAAATAAATATTCCCTCATAAAAATGCCTACTCTTAAGTTTTATCTATCCTAAAGCCCAGAAATAACATACGAGGGGGGAGGATAGTGCAGGACAAATCCTCGCTTTTCCTTAGTTCCTTTATAGCACTAAATATAGTGCTTTAATATAGTGGTTTCATTCGATGTTTATTGAATTGAGTTAGAAACAAATATCACTTGTTTTATTAGTATTAGATGTTGAACCTCTCATTTCTTTCAAGAATTATTGTATTTCCTTTTCTATATGATCTTTAGAAGTTGTAGATCTATATAATTCTTTTTTATACTTAAAATAAATTTTAATCTGAAGTATAAGTATACATTCAGAAAAGGACAAAAATCATAAGCATACAGCTTTATGAATTAAAATAAATTGAGCATACTTGTATAACCACCACTACTCAAGCAATAGAACATTGGCATCTTCCTAGATTACCCTCTTGAATCCCTCCCTAGAGGTAACTGTTAGTCTTATTGCTAACCCCTTGTATTAGTTTTGCCTGCTTTTGAATTGTGTGTGTACATGTGTGTGCTTGACTTATTCTGTTCAGTAGTATATATATGAGATTAATCTCTGTTCTTGTGTATAGCATTAGTTTGTTCATTTTTATTTGCTGTGCAATTTTCCATTGTATGAACATACCACCATTGATTTATCCACTCTACCACTGATGACTATTTGGATTCTTTTCAGTATTTTGCTATTATGAGTAAAGCTGCTATGAAGATTCTTGCATATTTCTCGGGTAGGTACTTAAGAGTGAGATTTCTGGGTCACAGGGTAAGAGTATGTTTAGCTTTAGTAGATAATGCCAAAGACTTTTCCAAAGTAGTTGTACAAATTTACATTCCCACCAGCATTGTATAAAAATTTGTTTGCTCTAAAATATCAGCAATAATGGGTAATCTAGTTCTTTTTAATATTAGCTACTCTGGTGAGTTTGCAGTGGTATCTCATCGTGGTTTAAATTTGCATTTACCTGATGATTAATAAGGTTAAGCAAATAGTCACAAGTTTATTCGCCACTTTGTATTCTATCATGTGAATTCCTATTCATGTTTTTCATTTATTTTTATGCAGTTATATATATTTTTGCTATTGATTTGTAGTCCAATTTATAACTCATTTTCTTTATGATTAATTATTGTTTGTGTCCTAGTTTAATAAATTGTTGCCTACTTCAAGGTCATTGAGACACACTCTTCTTTTATCTTAGAAATTTCCCCCTACTTTAACACACACACACATATCTACATTCCATGTAAAATTGATATTTTTGTGTATGATATGAGATAGAGTCCAGGTTCATTTTATTCCTCTCATATGGATATCCAATTGACCAGAACATCTTTAAAAATAACATCTTTAAATCTCCCCACTGCTCTTCAGTTCCACCTTTGTCATAATCAAGGGTTTATACATGTAAGAGTTTGTTTCTGGACTTTATAGTATATCTCATTCTGTTGGTCTACACTTAAATCAGTACTACACTGTCTCAACTATAAATATATAAGCCTAGCTGTCTTGTTGCATAAATCCTCCAATTTTATGTTCTTAAAGATTGCCTTGGCTTTTCTTTGCCCATTGCATTTCCATATAAATTTCAGACTTAGCTTGTCAATTTATGTAAAAAAATCTGTTGGAATACTTTTAACAAACTTTTTATTTGGAGTCATTTTATACTTACAGAAAAGTTGCAAAATAATACAGAGAGTTTCTGTATATCCCTTACCCAGTTTCCCACATTGTTAACATCTTCTATTACCATGATGCATTTGTCAAAACTAAGAAAATGACAGTGAAGTATTATTATAAACTAAACTCCAGGCTTTATTTGAATTTTACCAGTTTTTCCTTAATGTAGTCTTTCTATTCCAGGATCTAGTCCAGTGTACCACATTGAATTCAATTGTCTTGTTTCTCCAGTCTCCTCTGGTCTGTGACAGTTTGTCAATCTTTCCTTGTTTTCCATTATGACTTTGACAGTCTTAAGGAACACTGACCAGGTATCCTGTAGAATGTCCCCTAATCTGAGGCTTTCTGTTGTTTTTCTTGTGATTAGACTGTGGTTATGGGTTTTTGGAAAGAATACCACAGAACTGAAGTACCCGTCTAATCACCATCATGTTTGGTCAGGGCACACATGATATCCACATGGAATTGCTGGTGATATTAACCTCCCTCACTTGATGAGAGTATTGTTTGTCAGTTTTCTCCATTGCAAAATTATTAGTTTATCCTTTCCCTAGTCTATTTTTTGGAAGTGAGTCATTAAGTGTAGCCCATGGGGTTGGGGGTGGGGTGCTTAAGCTTCACTTCTTGTACCGTGTAATACATTTGCATTTTATTTGGAATTCCTCTCTTCCTGCATTGATCCGTTTATTTAATCATTTATTTATATCAATACAAACTTATGCATATTTATTTTATACTTTAGCTATAATCCTATACTACTTTATTTTGTTACTCAAATTGTCTCATCTTTGGCCATGGGTAAATCTTTCAACTTGGCTCCTGTGTCTCTTTGTCATGCACCCATACTTTTATTTTCAGAGTACTTCCTTACTTTCTGGTACTACAAGATGCTCCAAACTGATCTTGTAGATTCCCTGCCCGAGTCCTAGAATCAGTTATTTCTCCAAGAAACTCTGGTTCTTTTTGTTGGAGAATGGTATCTAGAAACGAAGATACTGGCGCTGAGTGTATTCGCTGTTACTGGGGTGTCGTTTCCTCTAGGCCCTCTCAGGGAACAGAGCTAGGAAAAAAATATATATATGTGTATATATCCACTTCACATCTGTCAGTTTGTCATACTTTGGTGGCTTGTGTGTTGCTGTGATGCTGGAAGCTATGCCATCAGTATTTCAAATGCCAGCAGTGTCACCTATGGTGAACAGGTTTCAGCAAAGCTTCCAGACTAAGACAGACTAGGAAGAAAGGCCTGGGGATTTATATCCAAAAATTAGCCAATGAAAACTCTATGGATCACAGCAGAATATTGTCTGATATAGTGCCGGAAGATGAGCCCCCTAGGTAGAAAGACAGTCAAAATACACAGTGGCTGCAACAATGGACTTGAGCATACTATTGAACAACAATTGTGAAGATAGGGCAATGTTTTGTTCTGTTGTAAATGGGGTTTTGCTAAAAGTCAGAGCAAACTTAATGGCAACTAACAACATATGTATCTATCTGTCTCTATATCTGTCCACACACACGTGTTTATCAAATATATTTATAGAAACCCATGCATGCACACATATCTATAATTGTTTCTGTGTCTATCTGTATATATATTAAGCTAAACTAGACTTCATACTTATGTCTCTGACGCTAATCCGGTACTGCCATGTTAATTCTGGCCTTCCTTTCTTATTTATCTGTAACTTGCCTCTCTGGCAGTGAGAAACCTGGCAACCACCATCCATTATCGTTTTACTTATTTGTTCAACCCTAGAATATTTGATACGAGCCCTGGTGGCACAATGGTTAAGTGCTTGGCTGCTAACTGAAAGGTCAGTGGTTCAAACTGACTAGCAGTTCTGCAGGAGAAAAGACCTGGCAATCTGCTCTCGTAAAGATTACAGCCTTGGAAACCTGTAGGGCAGTTCTACTCTATCACATGGGGTCAACTAGATGGCGCTTGACAAGAGCAAGTGGTATCTCATTGTGGTTTGTTTCAATTTGTATTCCCTAATGTTATAGGAGCTCTGGTGGCATAGCAGTTAAGAGCTATGGCTGCTACCCAAAAGGTCAGCAGGTCAAATTTACCAGCAGCTCCTTGGAAACCCTATGAATAGTTCTATTTTGTCCTAGCTTGCTATGAGTCATAATTAGCTCGATGGCAATGGGTTTGATCTGGCAACGGGTAATGACATATAGGAGCCCTGGTAACGCTGTGGTTAAGAGCTTGGCTGCTAACCAAGAGGTCGACAGTTTGAATCCACCAACTGCTCCTTGGAAACCATATGGGGTAAGTTCAATTCTATCCTATAGAGTTGGAATTGACTCAATGGCAATGAGTTTGTTTTTTTGTTTTTAATGACATATAATGCTGAGTCATCTTTTCAGATGTTTGAGAGCTGTTTATCTTCCTTGGTAAAGTGTCTGTTCAAATCTTTTGCTCATCTTTAAATTGGCTTCCTTCCTTCCTTTTTGTTGAGTTTTAAGATTTTTTTTTTTTTACATATTCTGGATACAAATCCTTAATCAGATATGTGATTTACAAATATTTTCTCCTAGTCTGTGACTTGTATTTTCATTCTCTTAAGTGTGTCTTTTGAAGAACAAATATTTTTAATGTTGATAAAATCCAACTTATCAATTTTTTCTTTCATGGATTGTGCTTTTGATGTTCTGTCTGGAAACTCATCACCAAAATCCAAAGTCATGCAGATTGTCTCCTCTATTTTCTTCTAGAAGCTTTATACTTTTAGTTCTATGATTCATTTTGAGTTAATTTTTGTGAAAGATATGAGGATGTGTCTAGGTTCATTTTTTTGTATATCTATATCATCAACATCTGTATCTATTATTGTTGTTAGCTGCCACTGATTCAGCTCTAACTCATGGTGACCCCATGTATAACAGAACAAAATGTTGCCCGGTCCTGCACCATCTTTGTGATGATTGGTGTCTTAGTTTCTTAGCACTGCTATAAAAGAAATACCACAACTAGGGGACTTTAACAAACAGAAATTTATTTTCTCACAGTTTAGGAGGCTACAAGTCCAAATTCAGGGCACTGGTGCTAGGGGAAGGCTTTCTTTCTTTGTTGGTTCTAGGGGAAAGTCCTTGTCTCTTTTCAGCTTTTTTTCCTTGGTTCCTTGGTGGTCTTCATGTGGTGTGGCATCTGTCTTCCCCCATCTGTGCTTCCTTGCTTCTGTGCCTAATCTGCACTTTTATATCTCAAAAATGACTTGCTTAAGACACACTCTACACTGATATGATCTCATTAACATAACAAAGAAAACCTATTCCCAAATGGGATTGCATCCACAAGTATAAAGGTTAGGATTTACAACACCTATTTTCAGGGCACACAATTCAATCTGTAACAATTGGTATGTTTGAGCCCATTGTTGTGGCCACGGTGTTAATCCATCTCATTGAAGGTTTCCCTCACCTTTACTGGCCCTCCACTTTTTCAAATATGATGTCTTTCTCCAGTGATCCATCCCTCTTAATGACAAGTCTGAAGTAATTGAGTAGAAGTTTCAGATATTCTGTGATCTATAGGGTTTTCTTCTTTTTAAATTTTTTTTATTGTTGTAGTTTAAATTGAGTTTACATTTCAAGTTAGTCTCCCATACAAAAATTTATACATACATTGTTATGTGACCCTAATTGCTCTTGCCATACTGAGACGGCACACTCCTCCTTTCTACTCCTGATTCCTCATATCCATTCAACCAGCTCCTAACCCTCTCTGCCTTCCCATGTCACCTCCGGACAGAAGCTGCCCTTTTAGTCTCTTGTATCTACTTGAGCTAAGAGGCACACTCCTCACGAGTATC
>NW_004444059.1:5916766-5930536 GCF_000243295.1 Trichechus manatus latirostris | reverse complement strand
CACCAAAGTAGGATGCAGAACATTTTCTTAATAAGCTTTGTTATGCCAATTGACATAGATATCCCATGAAAGCATGGTCCCCAGACCCCTACCCCTGCTACTCTGTCTCTCAGAGTGTCTGATTGTATTCAGGAAACTTCTTAGCTTTGGTTTAGTCCCGTTGTGCTGACTTCTCCTGCAGTGTTATTCTGTGATCTATAGGGTTTTCACTGGCTAATTTTTGGAAGTAGATCTCTAGATCTTTTTTCCTAATCTGTTTTATTCTGGAAACTCCAGTGAAACCTGATCACCATGAGTGACCCTGCTGGTATTTGAAATATTGGTGGCATAGCTTCCAGCATTATAACAACCTGCAAGCCACCATCGTATGATAAACTGACAGATAGGCGGTGGATATATTTGTATCTATGCATCTATATCTACATCTGTATCATCTCTACTGTTTCATTCTTTCATTTAATCTCCACTGTTTCATTCTTTCATTTAATCTCCACTGTTTCATCCTTTCATTTAATATTGAATTTCATTTAATATTTTCAGTATTAAGTTACTGATATATTTGTATTTACATTTACTATTTGTTTTCTATTTGTCCCAACTCTTGTATACTGCTTTGTTTTTAATCCTTTCTTACCCTCTTTTGGATTAAATACTTTGTATTACTGCGTTTTCCTTCTGTATTTGTTTATTAGTTATATATTTTTTAAAACTCTTCTTTTAGTAGTTACTCTAGGATTACAACATGCATCCTTCACGTATTAATGTCTAATATAAATTAGTACTTTTACCATTTCCAAGATAATGAAGGGATTCAGAACAGTTTAACTCTATTTATTCCTTCCCACCTTGTTTTCGTGCTGTCATGTATTTTAATTCTATATATTTTAAACCCACAGACATTATTATTTTGTGCAGTCAATATTCATTTAGATTTACCCACATTTCTACCTTTTCTATTTCTTTCCATTCCTTCTTGCATCTCATACTATCATCTTATTCCTTCTCCACGAAGCCCTCCTTTTAAAATTTCCTTTAGTGTGGGTCTATGACCTTTATTTGCCTGAAAAATGTCTTTTTTTTCTGCTTATTTTTTGATGAATATTTTTGCTGGAAATAGAAATCATAGCTATTTCTTTCAGCCCTTGAAGTTGTCCTTATTGTTATCTGGATTCCATCATTTCTTCTAAGTAGTTAGCTCTCAGTCTTATTGAGTCTTCTTTAAAGGAAATGTTTCTTTTCTCTGATTACTTCAAAATCCTTTTTGTCTTTGGTTTCAGCAAATATAGTTTTCTTTGAATTTATCCTGCTTGGAATTTGTAGCACTTTTCCATTTTGTAGCTTGCTGTCTTCCTTCAGTGTTGGAAAATCCAAGAACCATTATCTCTTCAAAATTGCTGTTGAACTATTCTCTCTTTCTTTTTCTGGGACTCCAAACCTTTTCTTGGAATACCATATGTTTTTTACATTTTTCTCTATAATTTTCAGCCTTGTAATTTGTCACCCATGCTTTAGTTTGAATGTTTTCTTTTGACCTTTCAGCTCACTAATAATCTCTTTGTGCTTATTTCTGTTGTTAACCCATCTATTGCAGTTTTAATTTTGGTTAATGCATTTCTCAGTTCTAGAAATTCCATTTGATTTTTTTAAAAGATAAATTCTCCATGTTTTAATATAATTTATTGAAAATATTAAAAAGAGATATTTTGAAATACATGTCTGATAATATCTATTTCTCCTATGGGTCTCTTTCTGTTTTATTTATCTGGTTTTTGATCAGAGGGTCTTGTTTTCTGATATTCTTTGATTGACTGCAGGGCATCAGGTGTGTAGAGATAAATTGAGCCTCTGGATGGTGTTTTCTGCATCTCTAGAGGACTTACATTTGCCTGTGTCAGGCAGTTAGGGTATGAGCCCAGCACCTTAATCCAATCAGGGACTGAACTAATTCAAATCTGGGCTTCAGTCGTTGTGAGAGCTGATTTAATTTTGGTTTCTCTCTGTTCCTAAGATAGAGTCCTTCTGTGGTCTGAACTGAAGGCCTGGCTAGTTCAATACGACCTCTTCTTTTTAGAAGGAGCCCTGGTGGTGCGGTGGTTAAGCGCTTGGCTTCTAACCAAAAGGCCAGTGGTTGGAACCTACCAGCTGCTCCATGGGCGAAAGATGGAGCAATCTGCTTCCGTAAAGATTTACAGCCTTAGAAATCCTGTGGGACAGTTCTGCTCTGACCTATAGGGTCACTATGAGTCAAAATGGACTTGACAGCAATGGATCTTCTTTTTAGAGGAATTTGAACTCCAATTTTTGTCCCTCAACCTTGTAAAATTGTCAGAAGTTCTGCTCAGATTCTTAGCCTCTTAGCTATACTTTTTCTCAGCTTTCCAGAATCTCAGCAGCCACTTGGGAACCCACAAATGTTTTAAGGGGAAATGCAGTACCAAATACTGGGGTAGTCCCTTGGGGGTTCTTTATTTTTGGGATCTTGGCTTCTTAGTCCCCACAGCTTTGGAGACTCTCTAATGTCTTGAAAGAAGAAATAGCCATAGAGTTCAGCTTTTCTTGTGTTGCATCATGGGAAGGTTGATCAGCAACAAGCTAGTCCATCATTGCTAGAAGAATTTATTAATCTATATTGTTCTTGAACATGATTTTTGTATAACAGATCTATATCTACAAAATGGGAATAGAAATACCTAATATATTGTGAGAATCAAACTAGATCATGTGTGGAAAAGCACTCAGAAAATAGTAACCTCTATGCAAACATAAGATGTTGTTACTGTATGCCGTAACTCATGGAGACTCTATATGACAGAGTAGAACTGCCCCATAGGGTGTCCTAGGCTGTAAATCTAGCAGATCACTGGGTCTTTTCTCCTACAGAGCTGCTGGTGGGTTCAAACCACCAGCCTTTTGGTTAGTAGCCAAGCACTTAACCATTGTACCACCGGGGCTCCATAAACATAAGGTATTGTTATTATGTTACTATGAAACACAATCTCTGTGAAACCTCCAGGAATACAGCAGAGAAATATTTGACATATTTTTAAAATGTTAACAATCCTGTTGAAAGGGCCTGGATGAATCTAGTGAATGCAATACTCAGAGTAGGATTTGGAGTGGTATTAAATTAGGGAGCCTTGGTGGTGCAGTGGTTAAGCACTCAGCTGTAAACCGAAAGGTCAGTGATTCGAACCCACCAGCCACTCTGTGGGAGAAAGATGTGGCAGTCTGCTTCTGTAAAGATTACAGCGTTGGAAACCCTATGGGGCAGTTCTACTCTGTCCTGTACAGTCACTATAAGTTGGAATTGACTTAACGGCAGTGGGTTTGGTTTGGTTTATGTCAGATAAGTACAATGAGTCAGAATCGACTGGACAGCAATGGGTTTTATGTCAAATAACTGCTCTTGGTGGTGCAAATGGTTAATACATTTGGCTGTTAACCAAAAGATTGGAGGTTTGAGTCCACCCAGAGACACCTCAGAAGAAAGGCTTACTTTTGAAAAATCGGCCACTGAAAACCCTATGGAGCAAAGTTCTACTCTGATACACATGGGGCCACCATGAGTTGGAATCGACTCCATGGTGATTGGTTTATATCAGGTAAAACTGAGAGGCAACCCAAAGGCAGAACCTATCACTCAAGAGGAACTGAGACAGTTGTTATTGTCAAATGCCGGAAGTATTAAGCATGAGCAATGGGTCTTGAGCATGGGTAGTAAGTGAGAAGCTAGTTGAATCAAGGACAGGAGGGAATGAAATATAGAATGGTTGGGACGAGTTGGTCATAACATAGATGCTAAACAGTGAGAGAATGTTAGAGTTTATCTGGTGCATCTCATGGAGTACGAATGTTAAACTAAAAGAAATTTATAACTGATAATTTTTAATGGGACTTCAATTTTAAAACTCTTCAAGGTACCTATTATGATTATTTCTTTTCTACTAATTTCTTCTACCAAAATTAGAGATTGGGATGTATGCCAGCAATATTATGCTCTATTTAAAATGCACTGAATATTATCATGTATATGAATACATGCTGACTGCTTTTTAACTCTCAGGATGTTAGTGGTGGGCTATAGGAAAGACGTGAGTACACAAAGGAGGATGTGTGAAAATGAACAGAAGGACAACGTGCCACTGTTGAAGTGGTCTATCAGTCATGATTCAGTTTAAAAAATTAACGCAATGCACTTTCTGTTTAATATTGAAAATTTGCCATTTTCTTTACTAGAGTTACTATCATTATTGTAACTTTATTGTTTTTCAGTTCATAGGCTCTGCTAATAAAGGTGGAATGCTTTTCTGATAGATTCTAAGATGGATGCCACCAACATATCTCTTCTCTTGGGTCTTTCTGTCAAAATTGTCTGGAATGGTGCCAGGCTGTAACCCACCCACCCACTCTGTCATCCCCTTCTCTCCAATCTTGCTCGGGGACTTCACTCTTAGCAATCCTTCACTTATCCCTTTCTTCCCTATTTTCTACTCGCCATAACTCACTGTGAGCTCAAGGTTTTCTGTATTTCAGAAGTTCTCAACGGGAAAAGGATGTGAATCATCACTCATTTCATGCCAAGCCCTACATCCTGATGTACAGTATCTCATACAGGAAGAGGATGCTTCAAAATAAATCTTATCTTTTTTGATTATTGTTAAAAATATACACAGCAAAACATACATGAATTCAACCATTTCTACATCTACAATTCAGTGACATTGATCACATTCTTCAAGCTGTGCAATCATTCTCACCATCTTTTTCTGAATTGTTCCTTCCCCATTAACATAATCTCACTGCCCCCTTAGCTTCTTATCTAGCTTCTTATCTTTCGAGTTGCTGATCTTATCTATTTTTAAAGCAGGTCTTATAAATAACTGCAATAAACATTGTGTATTGGCCTGTATTGAGTTAATATATCTTCTTCTATAAAATATTACAATAAAGATTCAAGTTTATTATTCAGGTTTATAAAGGCCACCTTCAGTGATCAATGGAAGAACTATAAATAGTAATAATAAAAAAACCCCACAAATAGTGATTTAGAGTGAGTACAGGAGGTGGGTCCTAGTGTAAGTGCATTATTTATCATAAAAAGGAGAAAAAAAATATATAAGGAGCCTTTGTGGTACAATGGTTAAGCACTCGGTTGCTAACCAAAAAGTCGGCAATTTGAACCCACCAGCGGCTCCACAGGAGGAAAGACCTGGCGATCTGCTCCCATAAAGATAACAGCCTAGGAAACTGTATGGGGCAGTTCTACTCTGTCCGACAGGGTTGCTATGAGTCAGGATTGACTCGACTACACCTCACAACAACAACAACAACATGTGCACACACACACACACACACACACACAAATTTTTTTAAAAAAAATTTCAGATAACATTTTCAAAAACTGGTAATGTTTAAGACCATAAGGAAACTGTAGCAATGTTATCATCATTCTTTTTGAACAAACAATATTATGAAACAGAAACTAATATTAAAAATATCTCAATAAAAACTGATGATTTGAAAATGAATATACTCATAATTTCTTGGGTCAAAAAAGGAAATCAAAACCAAAATTACAGCACTCTTTAGAAACAGCAACTATATCATTGCAAGAGAAGCTGTATCGTATAGCTGTTAAGAATATGCGCTCTGGAATAAGGCTGTGCTCAAATCCTAGCTCTCGTTATACCATCTTTTTGTGCCTCTATTCTTTAGACTGTCAGATGGAGATAATAGTAGTACCTACCATATCAGATTCTTGTGAGGTTTAAGTCACTTTATTTTATGAGGCTAGTAAGGTAACAAGTGACGGTACCCCAAACTTATTTATAAATACATGCAAGAAATGCAAAGTAAAATATGAGCAAGTTGAATTTCCCAGTGCATTAACATAACACTTTCAAGAAATATGGTTAAGAAGGGGGTGGGGGAGGTGAAGTGCAGTGGGAGCTTGAGATGAGTTTTTTCTTTTCCTTTTTAAAATCTTTTTTTAAATGAGAGAGACTTTAGCCCTTTGAAATTTTTATGGAAAGAAGTTAGTAGAGTGGAAAATGTTGAAGACAAGAGAGTGAAGTGTAATTGATAGAAAAAGGTCCCTGAGAAAGCAGGAAGAGGTGGAAATATAGAGCAAGGTTAGAAAAACATTAGTCTTAGATCCAAGGAGGTATAATTTTTCATTTCAGCAGGAGGGAAAAAGGGGGAAAAAATGGATATCAATGCATGTAAATTATGTAATATGGCAATGAAAAGTTGAAGAAATGCTCCTTTTGTTGGTTTCTATTTTCTCTTAAAAGTGGGAGGTGAGGTCACTGTCTAGGAGTAGGGTGGCTCCAGGGAGTGTGGAAGAAAATTTGAGGTGTGTGAAGAAAATTTAAAATATTTTCTGGCGGAAATTGTAGGATGGGCTATTAATGGAAACCTAGAAAGTTTGTGGATACTGTAGAGGGATCAGCTGAGGTTAAAAAACCAAACCCAAACCTATTGCTGTCGAGTTGATTCCAACTCATAGTGACCCCATAAGACAGAGTAGAACTGCCCCATATGGTTTCCAAGGAGTGGCTGGTGGACTTGAACTGCCGACTTTTTGGTTAGCAGCCAAGCTCTTAACCACTGTGCCTCCAGGGCTCCCAGTTGAGGTTGGAGGCCAAGAATTTCTGTTGGCATCAATCTGTGAGGTTCTCTCACATCCCCCAGCAATACTCTACTAGTAGTCCAGGATTAAGTGAAGCGATACTTGGATCAATTGAGAATGCAATGGCAGGACAATGGAGCAAGGGATTAACAGTAGGTAGAATGGAAGACCTTAAAATCCAAACTGGATAGAAAAGAACTTTATGGAGAAAGAAGAGGAGACAAAAGGACTGAAGGTCCTGATGAAATTAAAAACTACTTGCTTGAGTTAATTTTAGGCAGAGAAAACAATCCAGATTTACTTTTTCAGAGATGGAGTCTTTGTTAGTGAAACTTATAGCTAAAACTATTGCAACATATATTGAGTACTTGTTATGAGCCAGCATTGTGCTAAGAATTTTACCCATGTATATATGTATTCATAGTGTCAGGTATTCAAAAAAATAAAAATTGTCTGTAAAGCAAAGTGATCTTTATTTTGAGCCCATTTTCCAACTGGTGACAAAATGGTACCAGCTGCTGTTGAGTCAGCTTCGACTTACGGTGACCCCATTGTGTCAGAGTAGAACTGTGTTCCATAGGATTTTCAGTGGCTGATTTTTCAGAAGCAGATCACCAAGCTTTTCTTTCAAGACATCTCTGGATGAATGCCAACCTCCAACCTTCCATACGTTTACCGTTTGCACCACCCAGGTAACCTTATTTAATTGAATATAAGCTTAGTAGGGAGTTCCTGGGTGGTGTAATGGTTAAGCGCTTGACTACTAGCCAAAAGGCTATTGATTTGAACCCACCCAGAGATGCCTCAGAAAACAGCCTGCCAATCTGCTTCTGAAAGTTTACAGCCTTGCAAACCTGATGGAGTATCTCTACTCTGCATACATGGAGTCACTATGAGTTGGAATTGACTCGATAGCAACTAAAAAAAAAACAGCAAAGTTTAGAAAAATCAGGATTTTCTCAGGCAATTAGATTCATGTTCCTTCTTTTTCCTCCAGGGTTGCAACTACAATTTAGAGATTTATGATTACCATACATCTGGGGTGGGAAAATGACTATGCCTTTGTGGTTGTCCATGCTGGTTTTGAAGACACCTTTTATCTTACCTGTTTCTTCTTTGGCGTCTGGCCACCATCCTAGCTATACCCATGGCAAAAACAAACAGATTTTTTCCACCGAAGTTTGGGTTGTCATCCTTCTTCCCTGGACTTTATCAAGTCTTCTGGCCCACATTCACTACTTTTGTGCATGACTTGAGTGTTTTGGAAGTTTTGGAGACTCTCCTTCTCAGTTATGGTGCTCTTGGAAAATTAGGGCTTGTTTAAAGCCCTCTCCTGCCTTGGAAAAAATACTCTGTTATTTCTATTTAACTGGTATAGGGAATTTTCCTACAGGGAGTGATTCTTTATTAGGATCCACCCACAAGGAGATGACAGGGTGTGGTTAGGGAGCATGGATCTATGAGGATATAGAACTTAAGGTTCTAGGTAAGTACCAGTAGATTCCTTGCATAAAAACAAAGGATCATATTTCTCAGAACTTTTTCCTATAAATCAAATCCTGATACCTTACTGCAATGATTTATCTCATGCCCTAAGAAGGCTGAAAAACTCTGGAAGATTATAGAAGAGTACTTTACTTTTAGGCTTATCTGTTTTTTCATTCTCTATTCACCACTGTTCCCTAGTCCTCCAACCAGACTCTGCTGCTCCCTTTTAATATACTATCCTTTGACATGGCTTGGCTAAAATCAGTTAGCATCACTGTGAACAGAAGGGACTTGCTCCTTCGGGACCCTGGAACCATACCTCATCCTAGAAACTGAGCTTCAGACGATTCAATGAGCCATTATACGTTTTGGTCTCTCTTGCTTCCCTTCTGACTATTTTTAGCTTTTCTACCTTCTTTATCAAGAATATGATGACATGGTAACTTTTTCCCCCTCAATGTTTGAGTCCATCGGACTCATGGTTAGAATCAATCCATTAATTAATCCATTACCATGGTTTCCCTTATTTTCTACATTCTCTGTGAGGCAATATAAAATAAGATTGATAAGATATGAATAGAAATTTTTTAGATACACTTTTTAGAGAATAAACCTTGTAACAGATTTTCATAAAGTTTGTATCCCATATTACCACTGTATCATAGTTTTAGAGAAGTATGGAATGTGACCTCAGTCTGGGCAGTCTACGGTATATTTCTACAGCTTTTTAACATTTTGTTTCCTTTCTTCTTTTTAGTTGCTTCACAATTCTTTTCAGTGTTGCTTTACATGAAGTTATTTGATTTCTATATTATGCTCTTTTCATATATTGTGACTATATAACTTCCTCAGAGATCAGTAGAATGTAGTATGAAATATATGTATTTATTTTTAATAGCTTTATTTATGTATAATTGATATACAATAAACTGCAAATATTTAAAGTTTTGACACATGTATACACTTGTGAAATATCACCGTCAAGATAAGGAATATATCCAACACTCCTTAATGTTGCTTGGTAACCCTTCCCTCCCACCTTTCCCTCCTCTCTTCCCCCTGCTCTAGGCAACCACTGATTTGTTTTTTTCTCCACTAGATTAGTTCGCATTTCATATAATTTCATATACATGGAATCATACTGCATATGCTCTATGTTGTATGACTTCTTTCACTCAGTGTAATTAATTTGAAATTCACTTATGTAGCTTCATATATCAATAATTAATTTCTTTTTATTGCTGAGTAATACTCCATTGCATGATTATACCACAGTGTAAACATTCATTCGCCTATTAATGTGTATCTGAGTTGTTTTCAGTTTTGGAATATTACAAATATCTTATTTGTTTATCCATGTAATTAGCATTTATTATGTTCTTTATTCCTTTTTTTGATCCATATTTCCATCTGCTAAGATTTTCAGTCTGCCTGAATGACTTCCTTTAACATTTCTTAGGGGTTGGTTCTGCTGGTTATCAATTCTTACAGTTTTTGTGTAGATGAAAAAGTCTTTAACCTTGTTTTTAAAAGATACTTTTGCTAGGTATGTAATGCTAAGTTGACAGTTATTTATTTTAAGTACTTTAAAGATATTTCTCTGTTATTTTCTCATTTACATTGTTTCCAGTAAGAAATCTACTGTCTTCCTTATCAGAGTTCCTCTGTTCATAATGTCTTTTTTCTTAGACCAGTTGTAAGGTGTTCTCTTTATCACTGGTTTTGAGTAATTTGATTATGATGTACCTTAGTGTATTTTTATTTATAGATACTTTATGGATACCTTTGCATTCTTATAAATATTCTTGTGCATGTTCAAGAAATTGTGCTTAGGTTTTTGAGCTTCTTGAATCTATGGGTTTATAATTTTCATCAAATTTGGAAAAGTTTTAGCAATTTTTTTAAATATTTTTTTTCTGTACCCACCACCACTCCCATTCTTGGAGAATTAATTATATGTGTATTTGGCTGGTTTAAGTTTTTCAGTAGATACGGCGATGCTCTGCTCATTTTATTTATTTTTGGATTCTCTTTTCTCTCTGTTTCATTTTTTATAGCTTCTATTTCTATTTCTTTAACTCGACTATTTTTTCTTTTGCCATGTTTAGTCTGCTATTCATCCAGAGTATTTTCATATCAGACATAGTAGTTTTCATCTTTAGAAGCCTGATTCATTATTTGTTCATATTTTCTATAGCTTGACTTTAGAGCTATAATGGTTGTTATTGTTCTCGTGTGTTGATTCTAACGTCTTTGTCAGTTCTTGACTGATACCAATTAATGGATTTTTCTCTCCATTATACGTCATATTTTCTTGCTTCTTTATATGCCTGGTAATTTTTGATTAGATGCCAGACATTGCAAGATTTATCTTATTGGGCACTGAATATTTTTGTATTACCTTTTGAGTGTTTTTTAAATCTCTTCTATGTCTCTACTTAACTTTTTGAACATAATAACTGTTTTGATGCCATTGTCTACTAATTTTAACATCTGTATCAGTTCTCAGTTTGTTTGGATTGTTTTTTTCCTTACTATGGTCATATTTCCTTGCTTCTTTGCATGCCTAGTTATCTTTTATTGGATACTAAACATTGTGGATTTTACCTTTTTAAGTGCTGGATACATTTATATTCCTATAAATATTCTTGAGTTTTGTCCTGGGATCCAGTTAGGTTACATGGAATTAGTTTGTCCTTTGGGTCTTGTTTTTAAGATTTGTTAGTTGGGACCAGAGCACTGTTTAATCTAGGGCTAATTATTCCCCACTACTGATAGTAGTCCCTTCTAAGTATGCTACTCAATGCCCCATGAATATGTGATTTTTCAGTTTGGGTAGTGAGAACAGCCACTACTCCTAGTTCTGTGTGAGTGAGGGTAAGTTTCTCTCTAACACTTTAGGTAGTTCTTTCTCTGGCCTTAAGTAGTTTTCTCACACACATGCACTTATTAGTATGCTGCTGACTCAAGGTAACCTCACGAGATCTCTGGAGTTCCTTCCTGTGCAACTCTCTCCTCTCCAGAACTCTATCCACCTTGGTCTCCATGAACTATCAACTCTGTTTCCTCAACTTAGGCAGTCCATCATCCTCTGCCTGGAGTTTCCCATTTCCTCTGCCACTGCCTGGAAACTTTCTCAAGGCAGGAAGCTGGGGCAATCATAGTGCACACCTCATTTGTTTTCCATCTCTGCCTGACGTTCAGTGTCTTAAAAACAGCTGTTTCCTAAATTTTGTCTTTTTGCTTGTTTATTTTTGACAGGAGATTTGATCCAGTCCCTTTTATTCCATCTCGGTCAGAAGTCATAGATGATAAATTTATTATAAAATGTTAATTTTAAAAGCATGTTAAAGAAGATATCCCTAAATGATGAAATTGAAAAAGAGATATACAACCTTGCAACTGGATGATACATCTTTCTAACGTGGGTTTATTGCTGGACATTTATGAAGATATGGACTTCATACAATTTTCAAGATTTTATAAAAATAATCTGTGATCATTATAATACTGTCAGTAGAAGTTTGAATTATATATAAATGTATCATTATTTGAATGTATTAGTATAAAATCTCTTTTTATCCCAACTCACTTAAGAGTCATAATATCTGGATTCAAAAAAGGATCCTGGTTATGCTCTACATATCTGGTTTTAAAACATCAATCTCTTTCAGAAATATCTCTTTCATAATTCTCTTTTCCTCATTGCCTTTGATCTATAATATCAGCTGAAAACACTAGAAATCAAATACATTTGTTAATTTGATTTTGGTTTAGAATATTTCAATAGATTTTCAATAATACTTGTAAAATAAAAAATAACAATTTGAGGCACACCCTCTTGCTTATAATATGTATATACTGTGAACCCAGTTTTGATTTTTGAGTTATGGGTATTTTAACTTTGTTGCAAGATTTAAACATCTTTTTATGTGTTCTATGCATAATGTATAAATAAGCTTGTGAGCAACAAGACATCAATTAAAGTGATAAATTAAATACCAATAATTATAGAGAAATTTTAGTTTAAAATCACCTTGGTTGTAAATACTCCTGAGTTAATACATCTAAAATGCTTAGAACAGGGTCAGGAATGTAATGAGTTCAATAGATACTAAAAATTAAGTGGTGTCATCCTATTTGAATTATTTTTTTGAGATGTGCATGATTGAGGTGTAACTGAAGTAATGATACTGATTCTGTAACTAGATCTTCACATTGCTGACACATAACATTCATTTACTTACCATCAGTCAGTATTTGATATAAGATGAGATAAAGGTGAGCCACATGGCAACGTGGAGGCTTTTTAATCTCTCTCACTCTTTGTTCAGTTTCTCATTTTAGTTCCTGATCGTTTGGCTGAGCTGTCACTCACGTAAAACTGACACTGAATGAGAAAGAAGAGAAACATTTGGAGCTCTGAGCAAAGAGGAGGATGTGAAATGGCTGGAGTAGGGTCAAGACTGGAGAACAGACATGTAAGGCAGGAAGATTTATATGGAAGAGGCAAGGGAGAAGTATGGAACAGGATTCGTGTGTTGCATATTAACCTTCAAGCAACTTCTTAGGAGAAATGCTTCCCTGGAAATACATTTAGGAGACAGGAAACCAATAGAATCTTACAGCTGGAAGGAACATTGAAGTCTGTCAGATAAAAGCAATTTAAATGGAGTAAGAATTGAGTTTGTTAAGGAAAGTAGTGCGTAAGTAAGTAGTATCAAAAAGCTAGCAATTCAGTAAAAGTCCCCATTTGTTGAGCCCATACTATATGAAAGCACTCTGCTGTATTTATAAATTGTAATTAAAGAGTTTCAGTAAATCTGCTTGTCTTTCATTGGCAAAACAAATAATATATGATTGGTTAATGTAGCTTTTATTGACATAAATTAATTTTCTCTTTCTTTTTAGATGAATACTAATGTTATTACAAAAATAGTAATCTACTCAGTAGTGTTGTTAAAAGGTAATCATTAAAAACTTGCAACCTCTACTCCATTTTGGGGCAGATGTTAGTGTACAAATTCTTCTTTGCACTGAACTTAATTATCTCTCTGTTACATTCGTCCATTGTAGCTCAGTTCTTTGGAGTGAAACAGAATAAGCCTTAGCCACTTTCTGTATTTGAAGATAGCCACTCAATCCCGTCTGCTTTAACCATCATATGATATGGCCCCTTTCCTAGCACAATTCTGATTACCCCTCTAGATAAAAAAATTAATTGCTAATGTCTATCTTGAGAACAGAGATAAAAAAAGAAATATAAAATGTGCTCCTTACCATTAAGTACTTATGAAATACTGATTGTTTTTGTTTTGTCTTTTCATTCTTTTATTTTTTTTTAAATTTTTAATTTTTTTTTATATTTTATTGCACTTCAGGTGAAGGCTTACAGAACATATAGTTTCTCATTTAACAGTTACTACAAATGTTGCCCTGTGACAATGGTTAACAATCTCACAACACATCAACAATATCCTTACTCAATCTTGTGTTCCATATCACCAGCTTCCTTGTCCCCTTCTGCCCTCTGGCCCTAGTCACTGGACTCCTGTATCTCGTTAGTCTCATTTGGTTTTACGGGGCTGTCCACTCCCAGGCTGAACAGTGAACCTCGGAGGTAACTTCACCACTGAGCTAAAAGGGTGTCT
>NW_004444059.1:5894979-5913603 GCF_000243295.1 Trichechus manatus latirostris | reverse complement strand
ATTTGGTGCTCGGCTGAGTTCTTTATCTCTTCATTTGATGTTCTAGGGTTTCAGGATTGTTGATTCTCTGTTTGGCTTAGTTTTTCGGATCTTTGCTGTGGAGGGACAGCGTGGTGCTTCTGCCTAGAGTGCCATCTTGCCGGACCTTTCCTGATTGTTTTTTTCAGTACCTGTCATGTGTCTTTATACCGAACAAGTATGATGGGCTAGCAGCTATGAAAGAGGAATTCTAACAGGTAAAACAAATTTAAGTGGCCTGGTAAGTTCTAAGCAGCAGTGAAAATTTGGTTGTAGCATGTGCTGTTCAGGTAAATATACCTCGTTAGAAAAAGACAGATGCCAATTAACTAATTCATTCAAAAAAAGTTTATTCATTCATTAATTTTGGTTACATTTCTCAAAATGTGTTCTGGGACCACCCTGCTGAAAAAAGGTTTCCGTGGCTAAATAAATAAATTTGGGAAACTCTGTATAGTGTATTGTCCCTTTGAGATTCACTCCACTGATTTCCACATAAAGGATTGTGAACATTCCCGAAATAAAGAAAATTCCTATAACATTGTTTCAATTTGCTTTTCCAAAGGTTTTATTATTATTATTTTTGGCTGTTATGGAAAATTTTTCGTGTAACATTTATTAACTTCTTGTGGAACATATTTTGGAAACACTGCAATTAAACATCCAACTTCAGAATTCACTGGACTTTTTATTCTTAATATTTCAATGTGAGTATAAGTATTTTCATGAAAAACTGTTCTCAAAGGAAGTCCAAGTGACATCTGAACTAGAATCTGGTTTCTACTGAAGATTGATCACAAAGTCCTAGTGAAAAGAGGCTGAGAGAGGTCTAATGGAATAAAGGAAAACAACAAAGTGTACTGGTGTGTGATTCTGAGGAAAATTCATGAAGCAACTGGAAGGTGGGAATATCATAAAACCAGAAGAAACCTTGAAAGATTTTTCTCTCCATTTCTCAGCTTCATTTCTTTAATAAGGACAGTATTTATTAAACAATCATCTTTCATGACTATATTTTGATCACTAAATACAAGGTTATATAAATGGAGACAAGACTATTATGCCAAAGGGCTTATGATTTAACCACAGAAACAAGCTATATATGCACAAAAATAATCAGAAAATAATTAGTTTTGAAGTTGTCTGGTTCAGGTGATAAACGCAGGCGGGGAGAGAAGGGAGGTATCCTTGTGACTGGAGTTAGAGGAAGTTTTCTATTTTTATTTTAAGGACTCCTGAAAAAAGGAGAATTTTAATTTACCTTTGTAACAACCATTGATGCAGGAGAATAACTGTCTTGAGGTTCTTTTTGCTTGACAAAAGTAATTATTGCCATACCAAACCAAAACAAAACACCAAACCAGTCACTGTTGGGTCAATTCCAACGCTTCCAACTCATGACGACCCCATGTATTACAGAGTGGAACTGCTGCGGTCTGTGTGTCTCTGGGTGGGTTTGAACTTTTGGTTAGTTGAGCCCTTAACTGTTCGCACCACCCAGGAACTCCAGTTATTGCTGCAGTTCATACAAATCTGTCTTGATCAGACTTTAGTGGAAGAGGAGTCTCTCAGGATATTAATAACATTGCTGCTATGACGATATCTTCATGAAAGGCTAATGAGAATTCTTTTCTGTTACCAAAGGGTTTTAAAAACATTTAAGGAAACAGTATATGGGTCTGCAATTCAGTGACAGCATTTGAAACATGAGATGACTTCAGAAGACAGTTGGAAAAACTGGAAGAGTTATGATAAGAAAAATATAAGATAGGATAAAACTCCAAAAAAGGCAATTTAATGTCAGCATCAGAAGGAACAGAGTTAATAAGGAATGTGTACTTCAGTAATAGAAGAAGACAGAAAAAAGACAAACACAGGAAGCAGGCTCATGGGAGAAGTGGATGACTGAGATTAACATACGGGAACCAGAGAGCAAGGATGGGTCACAAGAGAGGAATAGCCACCTGGGGCTAAACATAGCAGCAAATAAGAAGAATGGAAATATTGGATGGGAGTTTACTTCCAATGTTGAAAAGAATGGGGGGAAAGAAGAACTAGCTGCTTTAAACAGTTTTAAAATTATACACTTCCCCCTTTCTCTAAAGGGTTATGTAATTTGTAAATGCGAAAGCAGACCTTTAAAAAACACTGGCATCACTCTCCATGTTATTTTTAAACACCTTTTCATTCATTAAGCACAATTAAGCTATCAAATCCTCTGTTTTGACTATGCAGAAACGGTCCCCACAGCCAGGAGCGCCTCGTGTATTAGGAAACATCATGAACAATTCTGAACTTGCACAAAATATAATTGGCCAATTTGGAGACATTGTTTTGCACGGTAGGATGTGTCTCATACATTTTTCATATGGAGGCGATGCATTTTATGAGACATACAATAAGCATATGGAAATACATGCATTCTCAGGAGGCTAAGAAGAGCAGTCGGGGGATGGGAGACCGAGAACTGAGCTGTGTGATGAGATTTGTGAGCGCTGAAACTTGACAAATTTGGAAAAAAACATTCCAGGCAGGCTTTCCAAGGCACTTACATTGCTAATTATATCTGGTGTGCTACATTTTTCCTCTGCTATGATTTTTTTACTGGTTTTAATTAAGTGCTTTTAGTGCTTAATAGGAAGGTGGAGGAACAAGGAGGGTGAGAATTTACTTACCAGACAAGTTTTGCTTTGCCCTTGCTAATTTTATGCCCTATCCAACCTGTGTCTTTGCTAATCTTTTCTGATTACGTGAATTTCTACTGATAGATGCCTTTTTAGTCTCTTCTGCTGCTAATGCTACAAATTAAGATTCTACTTAAATATTGTCAAGTTCAATCAATATCCTCTTTTGAATAGTATTAGGATAAATGGATAATAATCTTTTGTTGATTGACATGTGGTAGTATTAAAAATTACTGGTACAGCTTGAAAGTATCATTGTAGAGAATACTGAGGAACCACTGAAATGTGGGGGAAAGCCTCCAGTGGAGGGTGAGCTTGTATTTGTGCAGACAGACCTGAGTCTCAGATGGCGAGCGAGCACACTAGCCCATTCAGTTCTCCGTAAGCTGAGTCAGCACTTGCTGACCACAGTTTTTGGTATAAAGCACATTTGTAATAACTTCAGAGTAACATTTGAAAACTTAAAGCTGAACATAGAAACGATAGTATTTCATTTGTACCACACAGTTATATTTTAAAAAGAGGAAGAAAGACCTTTTTATTCATTCACCAAATCAACAAATACATATTGGGTGCCTTCTGTATGTAAAACACTAGAGTTGAATGTAGAAATGGTTGGAATGAGAATTACTCAAGAGCTAAACATTTGAAAAGGAGAGAGAAAACATATATAGAAAGAAGAACTATGCAAAGCAGCCATTCTTTTTTTTTCCCCCCCATTAAGTATTTGTTTATGAAGTGACTCCTATGTGTCAAGAGTATGCCAGGGGATGAGAATATGAAGAGCATAGAATTTGCTCTCAGAGGATTTGGTAACATGGGGTAGGCATGTATGCCAGAGTAGAAATGAGGTCCATAATGTTTTCAATGGCTTAATCTTTTGAAGTAGATTGCCAGGTCTTTCTTCTGAGGCATCTCTGGAGGGATTCAAACTTTCAACCTTTCGGTTAGCAGTGAAACATATTAATTGTTTGCACCACCCAGGGACTCCTGGGGCAGGGGTATAGACATGCAAATAAACAATTATAGCAATGGAATGACTGCTATTATACAGTTTTGTGCAAGGAGCTCTCAGAACCCTGAGAAAGAAGTACTAAACTCTACCTGGGAGAGTCAGGTATGGCTTCCTGCAAGAACACAGAGGTAGTCTTGGTGTAGTTTGAGTCTCAAGTTCCAGTTGCCCTCCTCCTGTGGTAGACCATGTGAACAAACAAATACTCCCTTCCCTTTCTTTTTTCTTTTTTTTTTTGCATAAGCAAGCTTGAGTTAGATTTCTGTCACTTATAGTCAAAAGGGGAATTGCGGAACACTTAATTGTGCTCATGAGGAACCTGTACATAGACCAAGAGGCAGTTGTTTGAACAAAGCAAGGAGATGCTGCATGGTTTAAAATCAAGAAAGCTGTGCATCAGGATTGCATCCTCTCACCATACTTATTCAATCTGTGTGCTGAACAAATAATCCAAGAAGCTAGACTATGTGAAGAAGAATGGGGCATCAGGATTGGTGGAAGATTCATTAACAACCTTCAATATGCAGATGACACAACCTTGCTTGCTGAAAGTGAAGAGGACTTGGAGCACTAACTGATGAAGATCAAAGACCACAGTATGAATTACACCTCAGCATAAGAAAACAAAAATCCTCACAACTGGACCAATAAGCAATATCATAATAAGTGGAGAAAAAATTGAAGTTGTAGAGGATTTCATTTTACTTGGATCCACAATCAGCATCCATAGGAGCAGCAGTCAGGAAATCAAACAATGTATGGCACAAATCTGCTGCAAAAGACCTCTTTAAAGTGCTATAAAGCAAAGCTGTCACTTTGAGGACTAAGGTGTGCCTGACCCAAGGCATAATATTTTCAATCGCCTCATATGCATGTGAAAGCTGGACAATGAATAAGGAAGACCGAAGTAGAATTGATGCCTTTGAATTATGGTGTTGGCGAAGAACATTGAATATACCATGGACTGCCAGAAAAATGAACAAGTCTGTCATGGAAGAAATACAGCCAGAGTGCTCCTTGGAAGCAAAGATGGCGAGACTTCATTTCATGTACTTCGGACATGTTATCGGGAGGGACCAGTCCCTGGAGAAAGACATCATGTTTGGTAAAGTAGAGGGTCAGCGAAAAAGAGGAAGACCCTTGACGAGATGGACTGACACACTGGCTGCATCAAACATAACATAACAATTGTGAGGATGACTCAAGACTGGGCAGTGTTTCATTCTGTTGTACATAGGGTCGCTATGAGTTGAAATCAACTTGACAACACCTAAAACAACAACAACAGTTAAAAGAAGCTATATAATTCAGACTCAAATATGGTAGAACCTTGTATACATTGTTACAAAAGTGCTTGGATAAATAGTAAGGAGCCATAGTGGGATACTTCTCTTGTCCTTTAACCAGAAAGATCACTTCATTTACATTAACATTATCTTCTTTCACATTTACCATTAAGTGCTTTATTTTGTGTATTCTATTTTCTATGTTTTTGGGTTTTTTTCTTTCATTTTTTGCTTTTTACTGTACTGCTTACATTTTCCTCATTCCTTGTTTTCCCGTTACTGGTTTTGAAGTTAAACATTCTATTTCTATTCTGTTTGTGGTTACTTACCATTATTATTATTTTTTTTACATATAGGCCTAAGTCTAAAATTAATCAGTATTGCTATGCTTCCTCTGACTAGCACAGGAACTTTAATGCTTTAATTTCAATTACCAGTCCCTTCCATATCAAGATTATTGTTTGGTATTGTTTTTACCTACCTTCATTAGTCATTATTACTGTTATTGTGTTTATAGTCTACATCTGTGTAGATTTTCTACATGTTAATAAATTTCTTTGCTTGCTAATTTGTCTTTCACCCATTACTTTCTTTTGAATTGATTTCTTTCATCTTGAAATATATATTTTCTTTGGCAAGTATTTCAGCCATCCGGTGTAGTAAAATCTCTCAGTCTTTGGAGAAGTCTCTATTTAGGCCTCACTTTTGAAGGATAGTTTGGTTTGTGCAGGATTCTGGGTTGACAGGGGTACTGGATATTACTTTGTTGGCCTATATAGACTCATTCTCCATCCTTCTACATCCTGCTCACAGCCCAAGAAGCAAGCTGACCTATATAGACTGAATCAATAGTTTCTTTGGTTTCTAATTGGGTAAAGCAATGGGAGACACTGGCAGGAGATGGGTTGGACAGAGGAGAATGAGGATGTGGTATTTATTTCTTTTACTTCTCCCCGCTGGATTACTATAGTTGACTGCTTCCATTGACTAAAGGCCAAAGATACTATTAGGTGGCCTCCACCATCAACTTACTACAGGTTCTAGTAGCTGCTCCTCCTTCTTGCTTCTTCAAGCTTAGGAGCTGTAATGTTTCCAGTTGTTTCTAACCTTGGGGCACTATGTCATTCTTTGCTGTTTTTTTAAACACTGCCAGTACCTTTGTAACTAGCCCCTTTATTGAACTTATCTTAATTATTGAGCTTGAGTGTGCCATTTTTTTCCTGCTGGTTACAATAGTTATTTCCCTTCAGCATTTAAAAAAACAATTTTCCATTTTCATTTGGCTTTTATTATGATGGGTGAGAAGCATGTCTCTAGTATAACTATTGTTTCTTTTAAGGCTAACTGTCCTTTCTCTCTGGTTGCTATAGAGATTTTTATTGTGTCATTGGTGTTTTACAAATCTCACCATCATGTACCTATGTGGGAGATTAGTTTTTATTTATGCCATTGATATGCTTCTTAAATTTGAGATTTCATTATCTTTTGTCAGTTCTAAAAGATTTTAGCTATTATGTCTTCAGATATTACCTCTCCATTCTGCTTATTCTTTCCTCTTGGAGTTCCTATTAGATATATGTTAGACTTTCTTATTCTATTGTCCAGATATTTTACTTAATCTTTCTTTTCTATGTTCTATCTCTTCATTTCTCTATTCTCCTTTCTGCATAATTTCTTCAGAGCCATATTCTAATTCACTAATTATTTTTTCAGCTATGTCTAATATGCTGTTTCTATAGTTCAGTGGGTCTAATTTCAATGACTAAATATTTCATCTTATTAAATTAAATTTACTGTTCTTCAAATTACCTGTTAGCTTTCTTTCTTGTTTTTTCCTTTATTTTGTTAATAATTTTAAGGAGATAGTTTTATTTTATAGTCACTTTCAGATTATTATTTTGCTCCATATTCTTGGTGGTGTTAATCTCTCTGTTATGTCTGCTGATTCTCTCAAAGAATCATTCCTCCTATAGTGTGAGCTCCTCTTTATCACATATTGTTTATTTATGAAGGTGTCACATATATGTTGAGTCATGGAAGTGTTGCTATAGTTTTTCGTTTATACCTTAGATGCTTCTAAACCAAAGAAACCAAAAGTTGCCGTAGTCAACTCCGACTTATAACGCCCCTGTAGGGCAGAGTACAAGTGCCCCACAAGGTTTCCAAGGCTGTTATCTTTATGGAAGCAGACTGCCACATCTTTCTTCCGCAGAGCGGCAGGTGGGATCGAACTGCCTAAATTTCAACGCCACCAGGGATCCTAGGGTTTCATTAATCCAGAAACAATCTTTATATTAAAATACTGTAATTTTGCAGATTCATTCAAGCTATAGGTAATATAATACTGTATATAACTGTAACACACCTATGTGTATTAAAGGCCTGAGACTTCAATTTCACGTAGGAGATATTTTCCTCCATGCTGAGCAGACGTAATTTTCCTTGACACTTCCCCAGAGCTGATGACAATCTTTCCTAAGTCCCAATTAAGGATCTCATTCCAGATGCCCTCCTTGCGTGGCCTCAAGATCATATTTTCTATCACTATTTGGGTATTTTTCCTATGGTCATATAGATCTAATATATTACCAGGCTACACCATCAGGTCAGCTCATGAGCTTCGTGTCCTGACTTTGGATCCTACTTTGTTTCTGATAGATATCCTTTTCTGATTTTGAGCTCAGCTATGTATTAAATTATTTTCAGTGATATTTTATTTATTATTTCTAGACGTTTGTAAAGGAGGAGTGTTCTCTCTTCTGTCCTGTATGCTGCTTAAACAAGACACCTTTCTAAAAACAAGAGTCTTTAAATAGGGGCTTAAAATGGTCCATTTTATATTCCAAAGGGACCTGTGTTTGAAAGGATACATAAAAGCCTAGGCAAAGACCGGGCTGTGGATACAAATCTGAGTAGTATTTAGGAAGCATAAAGTATGTATCATCAGGACATTAAAGCCTAAGCACTTGGTGATGTGTAGTGGTGCTGGTGGCAGTTTGGCTTGAGTTTCTTGGTGAATCTTGGTGCTGTTAACTGGAATCAGGAATAGAGAAAATTCATATATTTTGGTACTTGTAGGATATACAGGTAGAAAGGTTTAGTAGGCAGCTGTAGGTACCGGTCAAGATCTTGACAGTTCTGGAGATAAATGGGAGGTTGGAGATATAGCAGTAGATTAAATTCTACAGGGAAGGTGTGTATAATGAGTAAAGGCTAGTGCAATGGGTACTATTAATATAAAGAGTAGAGAATTGTACAATGGACACTATTAATATAATGAGTAGATCCTAGTAAAATGAGGCCTATTAATATAATGAATTGAGAATAGAATGACATTTATGTGGTGAATCAAGAAAGACAGTCTCCAGATAAAGTGAGGTAAAATTAAAGTGTAGTGTGATCAATGTTGCTGATGTATCAATCAAGAAAATAAGTTGGAACATGATGATCATCATGAGAGGAGGTAAGTTGCTTATATTTAGGTGATCAAGAGTAAGTATCACAGATGAAATAAGGATTTAAGCTGGCCTTAAAAGATCCATCACTGGCCACCAAAGCCTATGGAGGAAGAGTTAGATCTCATCCCATCCAATACCAGATGATGGGCAACAGTTCTTGATATTAGGGTGTATTTTTCATTTCATCATCTATATCATTCAATTGGCCAGACCAAAATAGAGATTATTATAAGTTAGTACTCAACCCAGGAAAGAGTACTCCTCTAAATATGACCAATTTGGGAGCCATATGGTTGCTCTGAAGCTATTAAGTAGCAAAACTGTGCTATTCAGCCAGAGGGTTTATTAGTTCTGTTATACAGGAAAGGCCCTAGTGCCAATTGCCTCTGATCGGTCCAGGAAGCATTTTCAGGTCTTAATAGCAACTGAAACCTGCTTTCTTCTCTGTCAAAATCAGAGCCCTCTCCTCTACTTTGCTTTGCCCTGTGAACTCTAGTTGCCTTTGCCTCCGTGAACTTTCAGCTCTGTCTCTTGAACTCAGGGAAGCTCTGGACTCAGCCTGGTTTCTCCTCCCTGCACTGCAGCCTGCAAACTCTTTCAGGGCAGTAAGCTGGGGTGATCATAAGGCTCATCTCTCAGGATCGCTGTCACTTGTTGCCTGATGTCCAATATTTTGAAAGCTGTTTTTTCATGTATTTGGCCTGTACTCTTAGTTGCTTCAGGTGGGAGAGAGTATCCGCCCCCATTACTTCTTCTTGGGTTGTTGTTGTTGTTAGGTCCCATTGAGTTGATTCTGACTTATAGCGACCCAATGTACAACAGAATGAAACACTGCCCGATCCTGTGCCATCCTCGCAATAGTTGTTATGCTTGAGCCCATTGTTGCAGCCACTGTGTCAATCCATCTCATTGAAGGTCTTCCTCTTTTTTGCTGACCCTCTACTTTACCGAGTATGATGTCCTTCTCTAGGGACTGATCCCTCCTGATATGTCCAAAGTATGTGAGACGAAGTCTCGCCATCCTTACTTCTTAGAAGCATTCTGGTTGTACTACTTCCAAGACAGATTTGTTGTTCTTCTGGCAGTCCATGGTATATTCAATATTCTTCGCCAACACCACAATTCAAAGGCACCAATTCTTTGGTCTTCCTTATTCATTGTTCAGCTTTTACGCCCATATGAGGTGATTGAAAACAAATGGCTTGGGTCAGGTGCACCTTAGTCTTCAAGGTGGCATCTTTGCTTCTCAACACTCTAAAGAGGTCTTTTGCAGCAGATTTGCCCAATGAATGCCTCTTTTGATTTCTTGACTGCTGCTTCCATGGATGTTGATTGTGGATCCAAGTAAAATGAAATCCTTGATAAATTCAGTCTTTTCTCCATTTATCATGATGTTGCTTATTGGTCCAGTTGTGAGGATTTATGTTTTCTTTATGTTGAGTTGTAATCTATACTGAAGGCTGTGGTCTTTGATCTTCATCAGTAAGTGCTTCAAGCCCTCTTCACTTTCAGCAAGCAAGGTCGTGTTATCTGCATAATGCATGTAGTTAATGCATCTTCTTGGGTGGACATAGATTTTTTAACTAACACCTACATTTTTAACTAATACCTACATTTTTAACTAATTCTTTTTATTGTCATATTATTGCCATAATAAAATTTTAATTTAAGAAACCCAATAGAATCGATATCAAAATACATGTTTTTTATCCAAGATTCTAAGACTTGGAATGAGCACAGCAGATAAGTAGAATCTCCTAGAAAATAGAGCTCTAACAATGCTTATTCCTTATGCGTGTGTTTCACTTTACAAACCAGCATTCAAACAGCAAGGAGTTCAGTTTTAATGAACTTTTTCAAATAGGGCACACCTGATCTGGATTCAATTGACTTAACAATTATTGCAAATTAAGAAAAAAAAATTGAAACTTTTGGAAACCTATAGGCTTAGACAACTCATAACTATAACCATAGTTGTTTTTTAGTTGTAGAACCAAAATTTTGTGCAAAATAGGCCATAATAACTTAGGCAAAAAATTAAGAATACATTCTTTTGTTCATCATTATATCCTCAGGCACTAGACTATTTCTAGTAGATTGTGAGGTTCCAGGAATATTTGTGAAATAAAGAATGAATAAAAGAATAAACATTAAGTCCTTGAAGGCAGGGGCTGTACTTATCTTTTTCATTGCTAAATTCATAGCACATGGTACATTGTACTCCCTCAACATTCTGTTGATTGGATTAATGAATGAATAAAATTACATGGATGATACATAATATTTTTTATGTAAATTTGAAAAATGTGTTTTCACTTCTGGAAATTTCTAGTCACTATATAACTGAGAAGTTATACAAAAAAATGGGAGGCAATAGGAATAAACGATGACATAGCCTTCATGGTTAGAGGAGTTTAAAAGTACTCTGTTCCAATCTAGTGATGAAGGAATTTTTAAAATTATGAAATGTGTTGCCAAAGCTAGAAAGGCATTGCAAAATGTAGAAATGTGAAAGAATTAATCTGCAAGAGATCCCTTTGTCCATTTCTGTTTGAAGTTCATGCCATGGAGAAGGAATGGAAAAATAAAAATGCCAAAACACAGACACAGAATTTAAAGAGAAAGGAAAATTAGTCAGCAGCCATGTACCACAAATCACCACTCAGACAATTGAGACTTATGAGAGTGGAAGTTGTTCCACACAAAAGAAGCTGGAAATCCAAGAGTAGAATTCTGGGGAACCAAAGGGAGCTAGTTCCTGTGCCTCCCTTGTCTTCAGGTTCACAAGGCTGTATCATCATAAGCTCCTCGCTCATTACAAGTAGGATTGCCTAGTTGTCTTTATTCATCTCCGAACCAGCTGCGGTATAAGTGAGATGGTCTTATTATCAAGTCACCGTGGAAACTCAGCCAAAATCAACAGGTGAGAATGCTGAGGGGGCTGACCAAGTCAACAGCACTTCTATAGAACAGCATTTTGGTAGTTTTATTCCTATGGAGGCAAGTAACAGGTTCTATTAGCACCCCATCATGAAGGATGAAGAACACAAACTGCCACAGAATAGACTGCCTAATGCTCATTTTGTAACAGAGTCATTTAAATCTTAGTCACTGATGTTAGACCCCAGCCATTGGTGGAGCTACGTTTGGGCAGTTAGATTAAAAAACAGCACTCCTACATCCCTTTCACCTTCCCCTCCTCCCAGTCCTGAGCCTAATCTGTTTGGAGAATGTGTGTGATCTTGCAATGCAACCACCACCGTTCCCCTTTCCTTTTGAACTCCTAAGCAAACAGTAAAGACCTCATTCATCAACTATTCGTTTGTGGGACTTTGTCATTCCTCTACTCAGCAAAAGGCAATTTCCTCTATGTTGCAACTCTATATCTGGCGAGAGGCTAGGAGGGTTGGCACGACCAGAGCTGGCTACTAAAAGCAGGCACAGTAAAACCCTACAATGATTTGCCTCTTTTTCAGCTTGGCACGTCATGTTAGGAGCTGGAATAGAGAGACATTTGTAATAAATTACAGTTGGAAGGAGGGTGATGGGGCTTCTGTAGAAGTCCTGTTCCCTACCCGTTCCGCCCTTCGGTGGCACAGCTATGAGCCTCACTTTTATTTTTCATATTTTACATTTAGCTTGTACTGAACTTGCCACAGAAATAGATCTGCCCTGACACTCCCACTCGCAAGCTGCTGGTGCTGCAATCGCAGGTTTTGACATTGCTTGAGCCAAACCAGAAACTAGAAAGTTGAAGTAGAGTTAAAGAGGTAGCTACATGAATAGGCTTGCTTCTTGGTTGGAAAATCTGGATCATCTGTTATTTCTGTCTCTGACACTGTTGTAAATTTTTAACATCAACACTATGCTCATCACATAGTGATTGCCCGTATACATAAGGTCTTGCTAAAAAAAGGAACTGTTCTATGACACAGGCATATTTTTTGCTAACGAAAGGGCCCAGTGGGGATTGTCCTCACTTGGACAATCTCTACTGTGGATGCTGTGGCCCTGGAAGTCAGCTGAAACCATCGGGGTGGCCATCAAGGTGGGAGGTCGGCACTGGGGAAGCCTAGCAGGAGCCAACAGGAGATCTTGGCAGGCAGGTGGGACAGAACATCAAAGGTGGACGCCTCGAGAGGCAGCCCAAGATGTGAAGGAGACCTGGCACAGCAGTGAGAGCCTCACTTGGGTGGCTCTTAAGCTCTTGGAAGATGACTACATTGGAGGTGGGGTGAAAGAAGGAGAAGGCAAAACAAGAGTTCAGTCCCCAGAAACTAATGAAAGTTGCTAGCATTTGCTGTGCAACCACCGTGAGCCAGGCACTGGGCTAGCAACGTTCTGCACACCAATCACAGCTTTCTTCACAATGCATTTCATATGCTTACTTACTTGTTTGTATCTCTTACTAGACTGTGAGTTCCTAGAGGGAAGGGCCTGTGTCTGATCACCATTTGTAGGAAATGTAGCAGGGAAGCTGGCACATCAAAAGCATATTGGTAAACTTTTGCTGAATGAGTGAATGAATGACTCTTATCTTTCAGCAGTCTTAGCAGGTATTATTATCCTCTTGTTCTGGTTGATGAAGCCAAGTCTCAGAGATATTAAGAGACTTGCCCAAGGTCATACACATGCTAGTAACTGGCCAAGCCAAATTTTGAATGCTCTTTCTAATAAGCTACACTATGAAGTAGACTAAATTATAATTAAGAAATGAAGGGACAAGAGGAGCCCCAGATTCTGGCATTTTATTTCCAAAGCAATTCACATTGGCAAATCTACCTCTAATGAGGAAGAGAAGTGTAATTCTCCCACAGGGAAAAACAGCGCTGTTTGAACAATAATACAATCTATCACAGTACTTAGTAAATGTGAATGAAATTAAACTTAGCATTATTATTTAACTCTATACCTCAGACTTTTTCTGCCATAAAGTTGGAGTGAGATGGGATGAGATGGGTATGGGGTGTGGGAAAGAATATATCCTTATATGAAGTATTCAAGGTACCTAGTGTGTGTGCTCATCTTTCACATTTTATTAAGGTACATTTGCATCTGGGAGGGATGAGAAACACCTCAATACTGGCCTTTTCCTTCCCTGTCTATACGGATTATCCTTTTCCTTTCCTAGGGTCATGACTTGGAAGATAGTCTACCTATCCTAGCAGAGCAACTGGTAGTAGCTCTCTGATTGCAGACTGTATCTAGTGCTGGGGCCATGACATGAATCTGTGCAATTCATTGACACCTGTCAAGTGCCAGGTACCAGGCACTGGATCGGGCACCACTGATGACTAAAAAATGGCAAGGTGCTTGCCTTCAATCAGCTTCTATGTAGTAGGAACAAGTCATGTGCAACTAATTCTAGACAGAGTGAAATATGTCAAGTCGTAGCTGCTTGGAATTTCTAATTTCTGCCTGACTTCAAGTCCTAGCCATATTTGGTTTAATCAGACACTTGCAACTGATGGATCCCAGGTTGTTATTACAGTGATTCCTACCTTCTACAGGCAACACTTCCTAACTCAGGAAGAGATGGGTGGAATTTCTACTAGACTTGGTCTGACCACTATGTTTCCCCCCTCAGGTTTTATGCAATTATGAAAATATTTGATTGAATTATCTATGTACTGTTTGGGTGTATCATGGTCTTTGTGATCCAATTCCCTGAAATACAATGAAAGTACCCGAAACGTGAGCCCTCTGAGGTATTTGGGTTTTTCTTAGCAATTTGGTATTAGAATGGAAGAAGAAATGTGCAGAGTCCTGGAAAGACCGTGTCTATCCAGAGGAGCTACTCAGACAGGGTAGGCAAGATCAAGGAGTCCTCAGGGTCCATCTCTGGCAGACCACAGCCATGACAGGGCCCCATCCCAGACCATCCCAGACCCATAGTACTACCTCACAGAGAGTCACTTAGCTTGTAGGGGAGCTGTTTCTTCCATCTATGTCTCACTTAGTGGTCTTGGGAAATTAGAGAATTTTCTAAGATCTCCAGACACATCTCTTAAAAATATCAAGGTTCAACTATCAAGCACACGTTAGCAGGTTCTAGGCCTCTGATCCATTACTTCTCTGATTTCATGTTGATATCTTGGACTTATATTTTACACATGAAAAACTGAAGTTCAGGGAGATATTAAGCAATTTTTTTTTTTAAGTTTCTTTTTCTTTCTTTCTTCCTTTCTTTTTTTTTTTTTTACTATGTCTTAGATGAATCTTTACAGAGGAAATTAGTTTCTCATTAAACAATTAATACTCATTATTGTTTTGTAACATTGGTTGCCAACCCTACGATGTGTCAACACTCTCCCCTTCTTGACCTTGGGTACCCCATTACCAGCTTTCCTGTCCCCTCCCGCCTTCTTGTCCTTGCCCCTGGGCTGTTATGTCCATTTAGTCTCGTTTTATTTTATGGACCTTCCAATCTTTGGCTGAAGCATGAACTTCAGGAGTGACTTCAATACTGAGTTAAAATGGTGTTTGGGGGCCATACTCTCGGGGTTTCTGCAGTCTCTGTCAGACCAAGATGTTAAGCTATTTGCTTAAGTTTGTATGGTTGGTTGATTGAAACATCCTACAATTCTAAAAGCTTGACTGTATACATGAAATGGAATTGAGGGCCAGTTGAGGATGTGAATGACAGGCAAGTTTTCCTGAGTTCTGTGTTTGTGAAGACATCTCTTTTTAGACTTTTCCATTTATAAGTGTCATGTTAAATAAGGTAACTCTGTTGAACATTATCTGACTATTTCACAGTAGTATTGGTTCTTTAAAAGTCAGATTTATGACTCATGTTGAGTTATTCACACAAACAAAGCCTGAACCTGGTAACTGGAATAGCAGTGACAAACAATGTGACATCATATGTCTCTTCTGTAAAAGGCTGGAGAGATCCAGAAAGGAAGTTTCTCCAGGAATCAGGGCAAAGCTGAATGCTGAGCACCACCCAGTTACTCCAATAAATAAGGAAGAATCACATCTGGTGAACTTGACAAAATTGAGATATTGCCTCTAATAAGCCACAAAGTGCTGGTAATGTAGATTTTATCTTAAGTAGATAAAGACCAAACTTTATTCAAAGTTAAGCTCAGACTGGATTATGAACTCCACTTTACTGCCTCCTTGAATTTCCTCATACTCTCAGGGTCCCTCCTTAGACCCTACTGCCACTTCTCTAGCAGTCAAAATACTACTCATTTTTAAGGGCCGAGTATTTGCCATGAACATCCTGATCCCTCTGGTTGGAATAAACTTCTCTGTCCTTGGTACTTTCATGACACTTTGTTTAAGCATCTTTTATAGCCATCGTCAAAGGTGACTGGGTGGAGCAAACAGCTTAACGCTCAGCTGCTAATCAAAAGGTTGGCCGTTCAAACTCACCCAGAAGCACCATGGAAGAAAGTCCTGGTGCTCTGCTTCCATAATGATTGTTGTTGTAGTCATTAGGTGCTGTTGATTCAGTTCCAACCCATAGTGACCTTATGTAGAACAGAATGAAACACTGTCCGGTCTTACTCCATGCTCACAATCGTTGCTACGCTCAAGCCCATTGTTGCAGCCACTGTGTCAATCCATCTTGTTGAGGGTCTTCCTCGTTTTTGCTGACCCTCTACTTTACCAAGCATGACGTTCTTCTCCAGGGACTGGTCCCTCCTGATAACTTAGCCAAAGTTCCGTGAGATGAAGTCTTGCCATTCTAGCTTCTAACGAGCGTTCTGGCTATACTTCTTCCAAGACGGATTTGTTCATTCTTCTGGCAGTTCATGGTACATTCAATATTCTTCACTAACACCATAATTCAAAGGCATCAGTTCTTCTTTGGTTTTCCTTACTCATAGTCCAGCTTTCACATGCATATGAGGTGATTGAAAATACAATGGCTTGGGTCGGGTGCACCTCAGTCCTCAAGATTACAGGCAAGAAAACTCTATGGAGAAGTTCTTCTACTCTGTTTAACACATGAGGTTGGTATGAGTCAGAATCGACTCGATGGCAACAGGTTTTTTCTTTTCTCTTACAGCCCTCATGATATTCTAGCCAAACACATGCAATAATTATCTTCAAATTTTATTTCCTCTGCTGTATAATAAGCCACCTGAAGGCAGAGATTGTGTCTTTCTTCCTTTGTGTCCTCACAAGGTCTAGTGCCGTGCCAAGTACATATCCTACACTCTCCAAACATTTGTGCAATTAAATGACATTGCATTTGAATTGATAAGGTCAAAACTGGGGCAAAGCCTGAAAAACATTGTATGTTGACATAACACAAACCAAAGAAACGTGGAGGACTTTAAACATCAGAATTAAGATGGGGGAACATGTACTTTTTAAACTCAAAAATACCTTTCTTTTTTCTTTTTTGTTGGATTTTGCATGATATAAACCAAAAACCAAACCCACCGTCGAGTGGATTCTGACTCATTGGGACCCTATAGGACAGTGTAGAACTGGCTTCCAAGGCTATACATCTTTCCAGAAGCAGACGGCCACATCTTTCTCCTGTGGAGTGACTGGTGAGTTCGAACTACCAACCTTTTGGTTAACAGCCGAGCGCTTTAACCACTGTGCCACAAGGACCCCTTTTGTATGATATGATTAATATATATTATCAAAAATGAGTTAACAAAAAAACTAAAAAAAGAAAAAAATGAGTTAACATAATTTAATGTTTCTAAGAAAATGTTTCCTTATGAAAATGGTGAAAAGGTTATGAAATATTACTTTCCTTCTTTCCTATGCTTATACCATCTTGAATAATACAGAAGCCACATTCATGACCTGTGCTGGAAAAGTCGGCAGCTTGGACTAGGTGGTACCAAAACAGATAGAGAAAAAAACGAGTGGTTTCAATATTGAATGTGGAGGTGAGGGATGTGGGAGTTGTCAAAGATGATGGATGTGTCAAGGATGCCAAGGATGTATGGATGGTAGTGCCGTTTATTGAGATAGGGACCAAAAATGCCCTGAGATAGGGTGACTATTATTATGGATTCTTTCGGTATTTAAACAGATATATCAAATGGTAAATCATTGGATATATGGTTAGAAATCAGGGAGAAGTCTGGACCAGAGATATGCATTTTTGAGCTATCTATACAGGTAAGTAACACTATGGGTATTATACAAAGCCTCTAGAGAGTGCATAGAGTGCAAAGATAAGGGGGATTAAAGACTAGATAATGATTTTCAAAGGCAGAGAAAAAGAAAGAATAGGTTAATAAATAGGAGACAAGCTGGAAAAAATTCAGGCAAATAGACAGGAGAAGAACTGGAAAAATTCAGTTCTGGAAAAGAGATAATTTCAAGAGGAGAAGAATTATAAAAAGATTAAGCTATAGGTTAACACACCATGAAGAATTTAGTTCATCAATTAATGAACAACTAAGGAAAGTTTCTTCTGTGCCAAACAATATTTAAAAATTTGTAAGACTCTGATAAACTTATCTTTTTGACATGACTTTTTTTAGTTGATGATAAAGTTGAGACAGAGTCAACATTTAATGGTTCAGAAGCTGGGTGTGGATTATTCATGTTAGCCATCTTCCTGATTTCTTCTATTACTTTTGTTTTTGTCATTTCTCTGCTTTTAAGCACTTCCATCAGAGACTAGACAGGTGGAGGGTAGGAAAGCTATACCAAAAGCACTGTTTTTTACTGATTGCTCCATAAAAAAAAGAACCAAATCTGTTGCCGTCAAGTCGATTTGGACTCATAGCTACCCTATAGGACAGAGAAGAACTGCTCCATAGGGTTTCCAAGGAGCGGCTGGTGGATTCAAACTGCCGACCTTTTGGTTAGCAGCCAAACGCTTAACCACAGCGTCACCAGGGCCCTAAAACCCATTGTTGTTGACTCAATTCTGACTCCTAGCGACCCTATCAGACAGAGTAGAACTTCCCCATAGAGTTTCCAAGGCCGTAATCTTTATGGAAACAGACTGTCACAACTTTCTCCTATGGAGAGGCAGGTGGGTTCAGACCACCAACCTTTTGGTTGACAGCCAAGTGCTTAGCCATTGCACCACCAGGGCTCCTTGATTGCTCCGTAGTGCTGATAAATACTTGATGGTTGTCTTAGGCTGGGTTCTCTAGAGAAGCAAAACCAGTGAAGCATATATATATATATATAGAGAGAGAGAGAGAGAAAGGTTTGTCTTAAGGAAA
>NW_004444059.1:5870887-5894879 GCF_000243295.1 Trichechus manatus latirostris | reverse complement strand
TATATATGCAGAGAGAGAGAGGGAGATTTATCTCAAGGAAATGACTCATGCCATTGTAGATGCTGGCAAGTCCCAAGTCAATGGATCAGGCAAGGCATCAGGCTGGAGGTGTCTCCTGACTCTCATAGCTGCAGGGGCTGATGAACCCAATAGCAATAGGTCAGACAGGCTCACAGGCTTCGGAGGCCAATGAATCCCAAGATCAGAAGGCAATATGGCAGGCAGCTGGCTCAAGTCTCAAGAACTGGAGGTCAGATGATGATGAGCCAGATGCAGGATCCAGAGCAAGCAAGCAAGCAAGCTTTTCCAGAATGTCCATGTATATGTTGGATGCAGGCCACACCCCCGAAGAAACGCTTCTTACAACTGATTGGCTGATCACATCAAATCACATCATGGAGGATGACTGCATCATTACATAACCGCCAAACTACATCATTACCAAAAAAAACCCAAACTCACTGCCATCAAGTCATTTTTGACTCATAGTGACCTACATCATTACATAATTGCCAAACCACTGAGAATTATGGCCCAGCCAAGTTGACACACAATCTTAACCATCACAATGGTGTAGGAATAAAAACCTGGGGGAATATCAGCGGCTTTTAACAGTCTCCCACTCTCTCTTTTTTTTTTGTCACTGAATGTCAGAAGTTTGTTTTACTTAAAACTTGACAACGAAGGACCTAACACTGTATACCTTTCTCATTAGAGTCATATGCTATTTCAATGTAATTCAAACAAATGTAATGCATTGAGAAAAAAAAGAATCTTATATTATTAAGGAAACAATATACACTTACTAACTTTTAAAAATTTCAGTGTCTTCTTATGGTCAATGTTATCTACACATTTAGAAGGCAATAACAATGTAAAAATAAATATGGAAAAAATCAGTTATTGTTGAGTCGATTCCTACTCATGACAACCCCATGTGTGTCAGAGTGGACTATGCTCCACTGAGTTTTCAATGGATGATTTTTCAGAAGTAGATCACCACGCCTTTCTTCTGAGGAACGTCTGGGTGAACGCAAATCTCCAACCTTTCAGTTAGCACATGAGTACATTAAGCATTTGTACCACTTAGGAATTCCAAAACTAAATATAGGATGGTATAAAATTGTCCTAATAACAGTTCTTCTTCAAATGACTATAGGTATATAGTTTTAGATAAAATATTTCATTACCTATAGGAAATGAGAGATTTGGAATCAATGCAACACTCAGCACCATTTTAGCCATTTTGGGTCATATGTTGTTGATTTGGCTCTTACTTTTTACTTCTTATATATAAGAAAACTAAATGTTTCCCAGTCCTATGCCATCTTTATAATTGTTAGTTAATGTATTTAAGTCCATAAAAGTAGTATATTTATTCCATATCATCAGGCAACTTATATTCTTATTATTAAAAAAAAAGTTGCTGTTTAGTCAATTCTGACTCATAGCGACCCTATAGGACTTGGTAGAACTGCCCCACGGGGTTTCCAAGGAGTGGCTGGTAGATTCGAACAGCTGCCCTTTTGGTCAGCAGCCTGAGCTCTTAATCACTGCACCACCAGAGCCCCATTCTTATTATCAGATATACAAAATACAAAAAAAGCCTGGTATTCATCTTAACATTGTAAAGACACAGTAAGAACTTAAAACCTAAAAAAATACAATGGATTCTAAGCAAAGGAAAAATGACCAAAAGATATCCTAAGTTTGAGTTAGGTGTCTTTATAGCCTCTTGAGGAGAGAGGGGAGTATCCAAGTACTCTAGGTAGGAACTTCAAAATTCCACCCTAATGAACCATGGATTTACCATTTCTGTGATCAGTAATATTATTGTTACATATATTCTCTGTATCACTCATTTATTTCTAACACTTCACTTGTTTACATCCATGATTTGGCTGCCTCAGAGGTTAACTCCTAGGTGGAATATGCTATGGAACTTTACTCGTCTTACTGCTGGTCACATTTCAGCCACCTTTGCCAACCAACAGGCTCAGTCAATTTTGACCACGGTTGAAGCGCTAGGACTCTGTACTTAGGAGTTGCTCTAACACACAGCCTGTCTGTGCATGTTCAGAAAGGGGTCTGCTGGTCAAACAACACTTTACCCTACATTCCAAGGATCAGGGCATTTTCTTCAGCCTGCCTACTCCAGCTATACAAACCAGTTGCCACGGAGTTGACTCTGACCCCATGTGTATTAGAGTAAAATTGTGCTCCGTAAAGTTTATCAGTGGTCAATTTTTCAGAAGTAGATTACCAGTCTTTTCTTCTGAGGAACCTCTGGGTGGACTCAAACTCCCAGTCTTTGAGTTAGCAGCCATACATGCTAACCGTTTACACCATCCAGGGGCTCCAGTCCAACTATGGGCCCTGGTAAACAAGGAATTTCTTTTTTCACTCTCCACCCTCCTCTGCATCCCTCACTCCTCCCCACTTCTGGGCTTTATCATTTGGTGCTCCCAACTAGCTGCACTCCAACTCATTGTCCTGCTGGTCCCACTTCTCCTCACGAGTCTTAGACTTATCTGCATGAATGACTCCTAAGTATTCTGCACATTGTCTTTCTGGATGACTGTGGTTACCAACGAAAAGTTAGAGAATCAGTGAGTCAGAACATATCAAGAATGCTTGGAGAAAAACAGTTAAAGAGAAATTAATTGAATGGAAGATAGAATTCTAATATGTTTTGATTTGATTTAGCTAAGATAGTATGGTATTAAATTATCCATTCATCCATGCTCATAACCAAAAAGTCATTTTTGTGGTAGCTAAATCTAAAATAAATCTGTAATAAATAGACATCCTTAAATAAAATCAGCTGCCTTATAATTTTTATTGGCTTCAATGAGGGGATAACACAAATAGTATTTTGCTTCGATCATAACACAGTTATTAAGGCAAAATAGTCAAACATTACTGTAGTTCCTTCTAATTATATAATTGCTATTACATAAACTAATTTCTTTCTGCTGGTTAAAGAAGAACCTGTCTATTTCATAGCAGCTCAACAATGTTGCTTTTGTGTTAATAAAACACTATTTGTGTCAATCAGGATTTAGTCATCAATTTATACTCACAAAACTTGAATTAGCATCATTGTTACCTCTCTATGGAAGATAAAGATCATAGTCCTGAAGAAATACACACAGACTTGCCTTATTCTTAAAGTGAATTTTTATAAGTAACTTATTTTCATATCTGAAAAAATTGATAAATATTCTTTTCAGTTAGAAAAGACACTGGAATGTATACAGGTAGTCCCTGCCGTAAGATGGGGTTTTATCCCGACAACTCCCTCGTAAGTTGGTTCTGACATAAGTTGAAAACCACGTTTTTTTTTTTGTTTTCATTAGTATTGCCTTTTGTTATCAATATCTTTATAATTCTGATTTTTGTCTTTGGTGGTTGGAAACATTATATATAAACTTATAGATGTATTTTAATGCATACAAACATAAAAATACACAAATCATAAAAATTTCCTCCAATGATGAAGAAGAGTTGGACTATGCTGGCATTTTGTCAGTTGTGGTAATAACTTGACTTGTGGAAGTTTCTGGATCATCTAGATTATCCTTGGGAATGAGGATGGCGTTTCTAGTCAGAAAAGTAGTAAGAGTTATCTTTATGGTCCTTTTCTTTTTTCTTTATATATTTCGTGGTAATATCTCACCGCTTCCCGAAACTGCCTATTGACTTTACCATTACAGTCCGTGTTTTCAAGCAACTGAAGCCCCTGATTTAATTTAGAAAATGAAATCTATATGCCAGTGTTTTGAATAGTAAATTATAAAATTGAACGTTTGTGAGTGAGCGTCTGAGAACGATAACATTAGCAAATTATGTGCTGCAACACTGTATGTAGTACACATTACCAACGATAAGATGTACAAAAGCAAAAACCAAAAGATGGACCTTTGTAAGTGCAGTTTGTTGTAACTAGAATACATTGTAAATTGGGGACTGCCTGTAGAGCTATAGAGTGGTTTTTTTTTTAAGGGATTATCCATTTTTATAGGGAGCCCTAGTGGAGCAGTGAAAGTGCTGGGCTGCTAAACAAAAGGCTGGCAGTTCAAACCCACCAGCCATTCCACAGAAGAAAGATGGGGCAGTCTGCTTCCATAAAGACTGACAACCTTGGAAACCCTATGGAACAGTTCACTCTGTCCTGTAGGGTAGCTATAAGTCAAAATTGACTTAAAAGCAGTGGGTTTGGTTTTATCCATTTCTAGTTTCATTCCTTGGACTGATTTCGAAGTCCATGTGGCTTTAGAGGGTCTATTACCTTGGATTTGAGTAAATTTAAGGTGTTCTCAGACCAGCTCTTTTCAAATAGATGTTAACAGGTAATATTAAAAAAAAAGAAAAAGCTTACCTGTAATGCTTGTGCACAGCGCTGTGTAGTAAAGATTGCACATTTCTTTCCCTCTACTTCTTGGACACGGATGGGAAAGGCAGCCTGCTGTAGTGGGAGTCAGAAACCCTGGCTCTGTCTTCACGGGAAAGCCATTTAATACCTTTGGCCTTCAGTTCCCCCTCTGCGGAATGAGAAGATGAATGTGATGTTGCTTTTAATTTATATAGAAATTGTGAAAAAGCTGCTTAAGCTAACTTTTAATTTATTTATGAAGGTTCTTTGGAACACATGATGGAGGGGAAAGAAGAAAAGCAGTGGATGAAGAAAAACCGAAAAATGGAGAATGTGTGGGAAGACCCTGAAGGACGGCTCCCCGTGGCTGGCAGCCCGGCAGTTATTCCTCCCTGTTTCCGATAACTTTCTCCATGATACGCTCTGAATGATCTCACTCAAAGAGGAAAACCTGGGTGTGAGCTGAAAAGGAAGGAGGTGAGCTGAAGTGGTTGAGGATGCCAACCTTGGTCTGAAACTCGTTAGTTACTCAAGTGATAGTTAAAATGATGGAACATTAGGCCAAAGGGGCAATAGTTAAGAGAGGCAAAAATGCCTGCCAATCGAAAGTTCTCCTATAAGGCTATTCAAGGAAAAATTTATCAAAACGAAAACAAAAATCTTTTGTTAAATTTTCTAGATAGTCAACACATGTCACATCTTATCTCCCAAACAGCCTGTCCCTAAAATCTACTTAGAGAATGTTTTTTCTCTTTTAAATTTGTATCCTAGCTACTCTTTATGTTCTCTTTTTAAATTTATTTTTAATAAAGTCACCTGGGAACTTATAATGGCCCCAACGTGCTGGCTTAAGACCTTCTCCTCGTGGCCCTATGTCTCCTCAACCTGTGTGTTGTTGGGGTTTGTTTATGTCTCACTGCCACTTAACAAAAGAACTCCCTCAAGGACAGATATTATACCTTATTTATTATGTTTTCCCAGAGCCCAAACTGCTCTTGGCTCAGAGTGGGCCAGGCATGCTGCTTGGGGCAGGCAATAGGAAGATGCAAATCCAAACTTAAGGAGGACCTCATAGTCTAGTGGGAGAATTAGGAGCAAAACAGTGTATATAATGTTAATATACTGCAATAAACACTCTAACTGAGATATGGCCCAGGGGATGATAAGAAGTCATAAAAGATTTTATTGTAAAGGGAGAAGAAAGAGAGAGAGCGGTCATCAAGCAGCTAGTCTTAAAATCACTGAGATATTAGACTTGTCCCAACACCTCTAGATATAACTTCACCAAGATGAGAAATGCTGACTTATGGGGTCGGCCTTCTTATTTCTAATGAGATGATGCCCCATAGTTCTACACAGGTGAGATATGAAGTAGGGGTTTAAAGAGATGAAGAACAGGCAATAGCCCCACTTCGCCTATGCCTTCCACCGTGTGCCTTACTCCAAATCAGGGGAATACGTATGCTGGGTCCACCTCCAGCTTCTGTCCACGCAGTCTGTTTTCCAGGTTTTTAACAGTTTCTCTCTACTTTTCTAACTGATAATTTTATACACATTTGTGATAGATTAACCAAAAAAACTAATTACTATGAAGTCAATTCTGATTCATGGTGATTCCATGTATGTTGAAGTAGAACTGTGCTCCATAGGATTTTCAATGGCTAATTTTTTGGAGTAGATTGCCAGTCCTTTCTTCCAAAGTACCTTTGGAATTCAAGCCTCAAGTTGCAATATTGAAGGATTCTACAGGGAAAATATTGAATGACTCAGGAAGCATCAAAAGAAGATGAAGGGAATACACAAAGTCACTGTACCAAAAAGAATTGGTCTATGTTCAACCGTTTCAGGAGGTTGCATATTATGAAGAACCAATACTAAAGGAAAAAGTCCAAGCTGCACTGAAGGGAATGGTGAAAAACAAGGCTCCAAGAATTGATGGAATACCAATTGAGATGTTTCAACAAACAGATGCAACACTGGAGGTGATCACTCGTCTATGCCAAGAAATTTGGAAGACAGCTTCCTGGCCAACTGACTGGAAGAGATCCATATTTGTGCCGATTCCAAAGAAAGATGATCAACAGAATGTGGAAATTATCGAACAATATCATTTATATCACACACAAGTAAAATTTTGCTGAAAATCATGCAAAAGTGACTGCAGTAGTACATTGAGAGGGAACTTCCAGAAGTTCAAGCTGGATTCAGAAGAGGATGTGGAATGACAGATATCATTGCTAATATCAGACGGACATTCGCTGAAAGCAGACAATACCAGAAGGATGTTCACCTGTGCTTTATTGACTATGGAAAGACATTCAACTGTGTAGATCATAACAAATTATGAATAACATTGCAAAGGATGGGAATTCCAGAACACTTAATTGTGCTCATGAGGAACCTGTACATAGTCCAAGAGGCAGTCTTTTGAACAGAACAAGGGGATACTGGGTGGTTTAAAGTCAGGAATGGTTGCATCAGGGTGGTATCCTTTCACAATACTTACTCAATCTGTACGTTGAGCAAATAATCTGAGAAACTAGACTATATGAGGAAGAATGCAGCATCAGGATTGGAGGAAGACTCATTAATAACCTGCAATATGCAGATAACACAACCTTGCTTGCTGAAAGTGAAGAGGACTTGAAGCACTTACTGATGAAGAGCAAAGACCACACAGCCTTTGGTATGGATTTCACCTCAACATAAAGACAACAAAAATCTTCACAACTGGACAAATAAGCAACATCATGATAATGGAGAAAATACTGAAGTTGTCAAGGATTTCATTTTACTTGGATCCGCAATCAACGCCCATGGGAGCAGCAGTCATGAAACCAAACAACGTGTTACACTGGGCAGATCTGCTGCAAAAAACCTCTTTAAGGTGTTGAAAAGCAAAGATGTCACTTTGAGGATGAAGGTGTGCCTGACCCAAGCCATGGTATATTCAACTGCCTCATATGCATGTGAAAGCTGGACAATGAATAAGGAAAACTGAAGAAGAACTGATGTCTTTTAATTACGATGTTGGTGAAGAATATTGAATATGACATGGACTGCCAGAAGAATGAACAAATCTGTCTCAGAAGAAGTACATCCTCCTTAGAAGCAAGGATGGTGATACTTCGTCGCATATACTTTGGACATGTTATCAGGAGGGACCAGTGCCTAGAGAAGGACATCATGCTTGGTAAATTAGAGGGTCAGTAAAAAAGAGGAAGACCCTTAAGGAGATGGGTTGACACAGTGGCTGCAACAATGGGCTCAAACATAATAATTGTGAGAATGACCCAGGATGCGGTGGCATTTCTTTCTGTTGTATATGGGGTCTCTATGAGTTGGAACTGACTTCAACAGTACCTAACAACAACAACAACCTCGGGGTGGACTCAAACCTCCAACTTTTAGGTTTGCAACCAAGTACATTAACTGTTTGCACCACTCTAAAAAACCAAACCCGTTGCTATCGAGTTGATTCCACCTCATAGTGACTCTGTAGGACAGAGTAGAACTGCCCCATCAGGTTTCCAAGGAGTGGCTGGTGGATTGGAACTGTCAACAATCTGTTTAGCAGCTGGGCTCCTTGCACCAGCTAGGGACAGATTAAAGATGGCTGAAATCTTTGCTACTCCCCTAATTGAGAGATGAGGTCTGAATCTCTTCCCTTTGAATCTGATCAGGCTCTGTGATTGCTTGACCAACAGAATGTGGCAAGCCCAGGTCTTTAGAGACTGGCAGCTTCCACTCCTATCTCTTGGAATGTTAGCTCTGGAGGAAGCTAGCTGCCATATAAGAAATCTGGCTTCCCTGAGCCTGTCATGCTTATAAGAAGCCCATGTGGAGAGACTCTGAAGGATGAAATGCCATGTAAAGAGAGAGAAATGTCACAGAATACTGAGGTACCAGACAAAAGAGTAAGGGAGCTTCTTGGAAGTGGATACTTCAGCCTCAGCTGCCTCAGCGGACACCTCATAGATCAGAGATGAACCACCCACCTGAGCCCTTCCTGAATCCCAACTCATAAAATAAAATGGGTATTTGAAGAGAGTAAGTTTCAGTGTAGTTGTTGCTCAGCAATACATAACTGAAGCAGTAACCTTTAAGATCTGTTCACGTATTGTATCCCCTGGGCAGTAATTGTCCTGTCTTGGGGGCAGAGTTAACATTTCCCTCTTGGACTCCCAGGTCCTTATGTCCAAATCAGCAGCAGTAGTTACCTTTTGTTGAGTCTCTCGTCTGTGCCAGGCACAGCGTTTGGTGTTTTACATACATTTTCTCACTAATCTCTCGAAGCAAATCTACAAAGAGGATGTTTTCATTATATTGATCAGGAAACTGGGACTCAGAATTATCCAAGACTATCCAAGGTCACACAGCAGTAAATTGTGACATTGGAATCTCAACCCAATTCTGCCTGACTGTAAATCTGCACTCTTTTCACAGCAGTGCAGTGTATTCATTCCAGCCATTGTCCTTCTAGATTATGGTTATCTGTGTGTGACTCCTTCTCTCCCACTGCACTGTGCAAAGATAAATTCCTACGCACTACAATGCTACTAATATCCAGTACAGAGCCTCATGCTCAATAATGAGTGAACTGCCTGCAGCACTATTTCTAGAAAATCAAATACAAGGCCCTATTCATGGAGAAACAGAAAATTGCTGTCCAGTGAGAAGGTAACAAGTCTTAGCAGTCCTTTGAAATCAAGATTCTGCAATTTCTACCTATTCCACCCTGACAGTGTTAGGGATGGCAACAATGGGTGCTTGGCCAAGGGCCTGGGCTGTCTTTACCTGAAGCTTGAACAGACAATACCTCAGCAGGTTCACAGGGAACTAATATTGTTAGCTGCAGTTGCTGTGAGACAGCATCTCTCTAATAAATGAATTGACTCCTAAACAATAGTGAACTCAGTCACCTTTGTAGCAAGCATATCCTTCTATCTCTTACTGCTAAAGCTATGGGAATCAAGAAGGCATAGCTGGTCCTTACTGAAAAGGAGGGAAACAAATAAGCTGGGTTAGATGATGCAACACTGGCTAGACAGAGAAAAGATATTCCAGAGACTGGGCTTTCCAATATGCTAGTGCTTTTATCCCTACTTATTATGGACAAGAATTTTTACTGGATCCCCTCAATCCTGCTATTGCTGACATTGTACTCCCTTTGACACTTTATTGGGTGGACTCCATAAGCATTTGCTTAACAAGATCTAGTAAAGGGTATTTAAGAGAAAACAGCACAGCCTGACTCCTTTTGTGAAAACAGAGCTGATGTAAGGGATTTCCAAGCAGAGCAAGTCAAATGAAATGCCAGCTTATAGTTTAAATCCAGCCAGATGATCTGAGATAACTTAGAAACAAACCGTGCACCTTTCACAAGAATGTTCACTTGGAGGAATGGCTACAATAAGGAATAAGAAGAGAGATGGAAGAGAGATTAAACCTTGTGATGTTACTTGCTATGTTGTGTGGATACCACTGAGTGTGTGGTTGAGACATGTGAGTCATTTAGGGGATGATGGAGATTTAATTAACTTTGTCATATTCTGAAAGAGAGAAATGAATTCATGGTATAGGATCTTGCTATTTTGTTAAGGTCCTTGGGTAGTGCAAATAGTTTGTGCTTGGCTGATAACTGAAAGGTTGGCAATTCAAACTCACCCAGCTGCTCCATAGAAGAAAGGCCTGATGATCTGCTTCCATAAAGATTACAGCCAAGAAAACCCTATGGAGCTCAGTTCTACTCTGTAACGTGTGGAGTCACCATGAGTTGGAATCAACTCAATGGCAATGGGTTTGGTTTTTGGTTTCGTATTTTGGTAATGGATTTGATAAAAGAGAAAGATTTTGTGATGGGTTGATTTTTAATCAGCTTTCTGTTCCATTCTGACTACACTGGGTTTAATAAAAAGAATAAACACTATTGTCTTAGCAGAGTCAAGTGGCAGCAATATTTTGGGTTCTCTGACGTGCAGGAAGACTTTTGCTGGCCATGTGAGGGTCTGTACTCTTGTCAGACATATCAGCATTGTCCGCTGTCTGAAGAATGTGTTTGAAACTCAAGGGGAAAATATGGATCATCCGCTGCTTGTATTATATTTCTTTCTTTGCATGTCTGTCATTTTCACTGGAACATTCAGTGGAATTAGGTCAGTTATGGTTTTAGTTAGCAATGCAGCTCTTGTGTTGTACACAAATCATATGATGTTTCTAATTATCTCTGCTTTTTAACATTGATCTGAAACCAAATCCTCAGCTATGCATGGCTTAGAGGTGTTTCCCTCTCCCTTTCTCTCTTTTTTTGTTTTGACTTCTTTCTGGGTCTAAAATGAAACTTAATCTTGCAATAGCAGGATGTAATACTTTTGACTTTATAGGCATCGTGAAAGTCCAGGGTTAAGAGGGAAAGAAATGGATAATTACTGGATGTACAGTTGTAGGTGGAAAATTTTAGAGAAATTAATTGGATGACCCACTACTCTAAGAGGCAGAGTGATGCTTATGATTGAATTTTATAGCTACACAGACAGAGACTTTGGAAGTCTAGTGATCTACCTTAGGCCAAGGGCTCTAGATTTCCTGACATCTTGAGCTGTGTTCAGTTTCCAAGGGCAGGGAAACCATTGGAAAGGATTTCCTCAGACCTCAGAATTTGGGCCTTTACATGGTTGGCAGAGGGAGGAGAACCTGGGAAGTACAATATTATATGTAAGGAAAAAAAAATTTTTTTTACACTGAGTACTAGTAGGGATGGCATCATAAAAGGAAGTTTTAAAAAGCATTTCTCTGTTGGCCTTTAAAAGCAGAATTGAGTCTCCTCAGTCTAGTCTATCAGAAGCTAGGGTAACATAACTGTGTGGCTGTGCCTCCAGGCAGAGAATGAATGACTGCCTAATGAAACTCTGTGAAGAGACAGGAAAACATTCAGAATCACGTGATCCTTTGGGACCCGTCTTTGGTAGAGTTTTGTTAAGGGTAGTAGGTGCTGAAGCTTCTTGGAAGCCTAAGGAATAATAGAAACGGCATGTGACGGAACTAGAGAGACAATTTCACTTATAACCCATTGCTTTTCCCTTCCTTCTTCACAAACATTCACTGAGTACTTACTATGTGCTAGGAGCTACGATAGGTTGTGAGGATTATTAAAAAGGAAAAAGAAAGAGTAGGAGATGGTCTTTGCTCTTAAGGAGCCCACAGGGAGACATGTGTGAACACATAATGATGCTACAGTTCCAACAGAGGTATTTATGTGCTAGACATTGTTCTGAATATTTTACATACGTTATTTCCTTTAATTCTCAAAACCACTTTGAAAAGTAGAGGTCATTGATCCTGGCACTTACAAATGAGGTTACCTGAGGCTCAGAGAGCTTAAGTAACTTCATCTGTTTGCTTATTCAAATTTTCATTGCCTGCTTTAATGTACTTATACTTCTCTGAATGCTGAGAATACAGAAATGAAATCCTCAATTCTTGCCTTCAAGGAGAACCCAGTCTAGAGAGGACCTGGTCTAGTATAATTCATTCCAAATAAGTAGTTATTGGGCATTTGTTGTGCGCAAGGAACTCTTCTAGGAGCTGGGAAGGAATTTGTGAACAAAACAGACAAAATGTCTTAGCTTCATGGTGCATATATTCTGGAGGAGGGAACAAGAAATACATACATACATATATTAGTTTGCTTCTGGGTGATAAGTGGTATGGAAAAAATTAAAACAGGTATAGGGGTAGGTGGGTTAGTTGACAATCTTAGCTGAACCTGCAATACTTCCTGAAACTAGTTCTCATATTTCTAGGTAATATCTCATAATGGCTAGAATTGTTGAATGTTCTAAGAGCCTGTGCACATGCTATCTCATTTAATCTACCTATGAAGAAAATTTCTTAATGATTTTATTACAAATGAGGGAACTGAGGCCTAGAGACTAAATAACTTGCTCCAGTCCAAATCATGTAGTCAGTTTGTGTGAAACAAGGTTTTATGCCCATGCTCTCTAATCCAGAACCTGCTCTATCTCTTTCCTTCTCATTTTCCATAATAGTTATTCCTGATCTTTGATTATTCTCCCCAGCTTCCCACCACTCAACATACCCCTCCTCCCCTTTTTTTATTCTACACCAGGGAGGATAAATACAGAGGCCACCAGGCAGAGAATCTCTAACCAAACAACTTTACCATCCGTCCTGATGAAAGAGACATTCCTCTTTCCAATTAAGACTAATCATCTCACCTGTGCCCTGGACCCCATCTTGTTCCACTTTGGGAGGGATCTCACTCTATTAATTATTGCTTTCTGGGCTGTGACCTCAGTCACTCCAGTCTACTTTCTTTTTTTTTTTTCTCCTTTATTAATTAAACAAAATCAAGTCTTTCCCCAACCAGTACATGTAATTGGTTTTTTGAATGGGTTCAGGCTACCATCAGGAACTAGCTCAATGTTCCTTTCAGCCCTGTCTTTAGGTGCTTTGGTAAGTCGAGGGGACCTCACTGGAAGATCCTATAGCTATAGCCTTATGGTCACTATAAGGAAAGTTTCAAAGTGTCAAAAAGTCCCATCCAGTCCACATAAAAACTTTGATTTTGTATCTAATTTGAAATCTCTCCTTCCAGCTCAGGTCCAACCTAAAGCTCAGAGGCCAGTTATTGGGAGTGGGAAACTGGTTCGCTCTTTCATTCTCTTTGCTCCACCTCCACCTTTCCTCCAGGGTCAGTAGGTGGGAAGGTAATTATCCTGAGATGGGTGCTATTGAAATCCAGCTAGCTATGTGGCTCTGTGTAGCAGGTGCCTATGTGAGGACTCTTTCAAATAGGGCACATCTGTAAGTTCTGTAGATGTCCCTGAAACAGGCAACACACTCTCTGGCCTGAGGAAGTCATGGGATAAATTCACTGCTGAATTACCATACCCCCCCCCCCATTACAGCCAAATATAAAGCTGTCTACCCTTGAAGTCTATTCCTTCACCATCCAATTTCTCTTCAAACTCTTTGTACCGGGCTTATTCTCCTCTATCTTTATCGAAGCTACTCTTATGTAGGTTGCCAATAATCTCTTTGTTAAATGAGGTTTAGCCAGTCCCAGATTATATTTATTTTACAAAATAGGAGCTGTTAACCCAAATGAGTCTCTGATTGTTAGAAAGTGTGTGGTATAAGGGTGTCTGGGACTAAGTAGGGTTATTGGGGTTACATTTAGGACTGTGGAAATAATTTATCATGTGCCCTGTATAATGAGGGGTTGGGAGAGATCTTCTTAATGTGGAACTGTGGGAGTAGTTGATTGCTTGGATATAAGGTTATATTTTCTCATTAGGAGTTTCTGGGTGGCACAAATGGTTACATAAAAAGTTGGCAGTTTGTGTCCACCCAGAGGTGCCCTGGAAGAAAGGCCTGGTAATCTATTTCTGAAAAATCAGTCCTTGAAAGCCCTACGTGTAGTTCAAATCTGAAACACATGAGTCAGAATTGACTAGATGACAAATGATTTGGTGTTTTGCTGTTTGCTCATTAATTCATCATAAACTTCTGTGTTTTTAGTGGCATCTGTAACTCTGAAGGGATGATGTTTACTGGTAGACCTGGCTCATCGGCATCTGAAACATGAACTTGATGAGCCCATTGTTCAGCAGATTCCAGAGTCCCAGCCAGAAGCATAGGTGGGAGGGGGTTAGGGAAAATGAAACCAGTGGCATAGGACTATAAGACGTCTTTTAGAGAACTCATACTGGTGGTGTACTCAGTAACACACCGCAAACCTTGCCAAATATCTCAGAAAAGATGTCCATGATTTTTGTCATCCCAATCACATATCCCTCTGCACACCATAAAACCATACTGAACAGACCTTGTCTACAAGGGTGACTGATTTGTATTCATGAAGCACATCTCTTCCTGTGAGCACTGCACCCCATCCACTGAAGAAATGGTTTCTAGGGCAGTAATTCTGGAGATTCATGGTTCTTATTCTGCAAGAGTTCTCTGAGCTGACCAATATCATTGTCATATATTTTAGCACTTTGGTGTTCCAAAGTTTTTGGTTAATGGAGACAGGTTTATAAGAATCATAAAAAGCTTCAAGCCTGACACCATTTTTAGCTTACTTCCCTCTTACTAGATTTTTTTTTAATATGGGCACTGTTTTCCAGCGTTTGTTCCTCAATACTGCAATTTTAGCAGCTCAGTTTTTTCCCTTGTGTTCAGCGTTGATCAGGTGTTCAGAGAATTGCACTAATGGTAACCAAATTCACAAGAGACTGACATATAAAGTAGAGTGTCCTGGATGTACTGTAAATGGGGAAAATTATTTTTAGCTTCCCTTTTCAAGGTAAATCACTGCTTTTTGATTATGAATGGTTTCTTATGGCAAGTCATAATACAGTGCTTAAATTTCTCCTTTTAGATTATTCAGTCATCCTAATCATTCAGATCTGACCTGGGTACTTCCAAACCTGGAGTCCTAGGTGCCACGAATGGTTAAGCACTCAACTTCTAGCTGAAAGTTTGGCAGTTTAAACCCACCCAGACACACTTCAAAATACAGGCATGGTGATCTGTTTCTGAAAGGTTACAGTTTTGAAAATCACATGAAGCAGTTCTACTCTGCACACATGGGGTCACCATGATTGGAATCTACTCCTCCATAACTAACTACAGCAAACAACTTCCAAATCTACATATTTGTAGCTACATATTTATTGGTAATTTCTAGAGTGACTTTGACATATTTGCATATTTTTTTCTTCCTCATTACACACAGTTTAAATTATGTTATAAAAATATATAGAATTTAATTCTAAATGGTAAAGAATAGGAAAAAATCTAGATTTGGAAAAAAGACAAAAACAAATTGAATACAGATCCCTAAGCTGCAGAGTCTTGCCAATTGCTATAGTTCTGTTGAAAATTTGACCTGAATTTCTTGGTGGTCAAAATGAAAGGTAAACACAGGCAGTTTCATTGTTCTTATTGTTCCAAATAATGAAAATAAACACTTACTATGAGCTAAATACTGTACTAAGTGCTTTACACGTAGTACCTCATCTGATCTCCAAAACAATCCTTATTTTGCAGATGAGGAAAAAGAGGTCTTGATAAGTTAAGTAGTTTGCCCAAGAACCTACAGCTAGTAACTGGTGGAGCTCAGATTTGACCCCAGGCAATCGGACTCCAGAGTCTGTGCCTTTAACCACTATATGAAGCAGTTTCTAAAGGAAATCATATATGTTCCTTAGAGAAAGAAAATATTGTCCAAGTACTTAGCTTCATGGTTTTCAATATGGGACATTAACCTTGAAAGAAGTAGTGAATCACAGCCTCAGTGAACCTTCATTTGCTGACAGTTAAAGATTTAACATAAAAATGCAGATCTGTTGATATAATCCTTCAGGAAACCAAGACAATATGGTCTACACTTGGCTTATTGCAACAATGTATTAGTCTTTGTTAGTTTCACTGTTTCCATATTCATGGTATCTCTTGCTTTGTTTAAGAATGTGCAATAGAAAATATAAGCCATGTATGAATGTGTGTGCACACACAGCTGTGCATGAGCTCTAATGCTAGTGAGGATGGTGGAGGAAGGCTGGTTCTTTATAGACATGCAAGCTAATGCAAGGAAATTAAATGACTAGGGTCTGGAGAAGGGATTTGGTGTTATGGTGTTACGGACTAGAAAGTCTTGATGGTGGTAGTCCATTACACCAAAAGTCTTGATAGTGCTTTAGACTGGAGATATGGAATAAACACACTTAATAGCACTTTGGCATGACTTATTAAATATTATGTTCAAAAGTCTTTAAACCATAATAAGTGTCCCACGATCTGTTCCAAAAAATTTTGATGTTAGCATTTTGCAAAATCACTGAACAAGAAGAAACACACATCTTGACCAATTTATTTTTCATGTCATGTGTATAAGATTTAGAAAGTTTTATGTCTATGCACACTTGGTTAGCCCGCAGGTGGCTTGCAAACATATAAAACAATTTACAACAGAGTTCACATTACAAAGCTTGCATTTTAAAAATCTGGCATTGGAGAGTTTTTACTACTTGTTTTGGGGACCATCACCCCACTCATAGTGACCTCATGTATAACAGAATAAAATGTTGCCTGGTCCTGCACCATCCCCCAAATCATTGCTATGTTTGTGCCCACGTTGCAGTCACTGTGTCAGTCCATCTCATTGAGGATCCCCCTCTTTTTCACTGACCTTCTATTTTAGCAAGCATGACCAATCCAGTGACTGGTCCCTCCTGATGACGTGTCCAAAATAAGCCAGATGCTTCCAGAGAACATTCTGGCTTACTTCCTCTAGGACAGATCTGTTCGTTCTTGTGGCAGTCCCTGGTATATTCATATCTAATACATACCTACTTTTGAAAGGTGGAAGGTATGGGCATATCAAATCCTTGGCAAAGTGGCTGGCACAGGAACAAGTTGCTGACTGCAGGGAATATTTGAGCTGAAAATATATAAGGCAGAGGCAAGGACATTGCTGTGCTTTATTTTTCAGATGCACTTATTTTTTGGCTTTAGTTTTGTGACTAAGTTTAAATGTAAGAGGATTTTGTGGGTGTGTGTATATTCTGCATGAAAATAATTGTTTGATGTTGCTATGCAATTTTTATTTCTTCAGTCAGGTACATAGCAATTCACATGGTCTCAAGCCACAAACATTACCTCATTAATGGCACCATGGAAATGTGTCAACAAAATTCAACCTACTCAAATCAGGTCTTAGAATAACAGCTGCTGGTGCTCCAGCTCAAGAAGCAGGTGTGAGACCACCTACGGGACCAGCTCAGAAAGCTTCCTGTCAGTATGAAAACTGCATAGGCTTCCCCCAAGGTGCCAAATAATTCGGCAGAGATGGTAGCAACATGAAGATAAAATGTTAGTATGTTTTATTTTTCTCAAGCACTTGGGTTAGAGCCAGAGAAACAAATTAGTTATAAAACAACTGCCCAAACCAAAGCATTCAGCCTGAAGTTAATACACCAGGGGCTGTTTTTGAACAACATTTATGTTTTTCTGTTTATGGATTACCAGGCTATGAAAATTCCCATGGATGGAGGTAGAGGGGAGATAGTGTTGGTTTAATCTATTGTAGGACAGCATTTTCCATTTGTTTTTACGAGAAAGAACATGTAATATAAACTGTATGTGTGTGTGCTCCGGGGAGGACTGATTGAGTGGAAATCTGAGGGGGCCGTCAAACATGGAGGGCACTCCTCAGTCAGGGAGGTCCAAGGTTTTATTGCCTGAGAACCATATAACTCACTGCCAAAGGGGAAACAACTCCACCCTACCTGCCCAAATGAATGCTACAAAAGCAAAGAACAAGTGGAGAAATAATTAGGAAATCTTTGCCCCAAATGTAGAAACAGCGTGAGGCCTCTCTGATATCTTTTGTGAGATGGCCCCCTACCCTTTCAGTTCTGAAAGACAGGCAACATCATGTCCACAGTGCTGGGAAAGACATTTTGCACACCCTGTAAAATCTTTCAAATTTGGTTGTGTTTGCCTATATCCAGAACTACTTGGAAAAAAAATTTTTTTTTTTCTTTTTAATCACTGAATGCTATCAATAGCAATTTATCTTAAAGCTCTGGTTAATTTTATGGTTTATTAAAAGAGTAAGGTTTTATGGTACAAGTGTGGGCCAGGATTATGTGCTGTAGAAGTGAGCAAGCTGGCTGACTATGCTGCAGGAAGCTAGAGGCAGAGGGAAGAAAGAGACTTCTCTGCCTTTATGAATTTCATCTTGATTTTAAGGGTATCTAGATTTTAGAGGGCCATATGTCCTCTGAATAAGATTGTCTATGATAACTCATAGCATAGTTGGGGAGGATGAGGAATGTTTTTATTATGTTAAGACATTTTTCACCCACTACAATTTATTTTCTGTGAAACTTATACCTGCAAACGAAATGTAATAGTTCAGTACCAAGGCAGCAACAACAATTACACTGATTAAAATTGAATCTCATTACATTTATTCTCTTTGGAGGATGTATCAAGAAAGGTATGTCTAAAACGTTCTTAGTTTGGCTCTTATGTTTAGACTGTCTGGGACCAGGAATGAGATAGATTATTGCAATTAAAAAATAATTCTAAAGAGATATTCTAAGACCCCTTCCCCTGCACAGCAAAGACTTTGGAATTGCCCAATAAAGCAGAAAATGTATCTTTCTGTGTAAGCAGGCTGGAGAAGTGTTTTCATCAACTATTTAACGTCAAATTAAGCATTCCTTTGGAATGGAAGAAATGAAAAGATGTTTTGTGCAATATGGGGCCGAAAATGGACTAGATGAAAAGATATCTGCACCAGTGCAAGCTCAGTGAATGAGGCTGCACCATCCCCATTAAACATAATGTCTCCATTCTGAGAGGTCTTTCATTATCACAAGGGGATCCAAATACAGATTGAGTTTTCTAACATTTGGACTATATTTGCCAGTGGAGATAAAGCTTGCTGTCCAAGCACAGTGCACTGGATTCTCTTTACTGCTGGACTGAATTTTTCAGTGGAAAGAGAGCTTCCTTTTCAAAAAAATTTCCAGAAGTCAGGTCCCCTCACATGAAGAATTTACGTTTCATTAATGTGGCATCTTACTCTAGAGTGCTGGGTTCTGTTTTGCCAGGAAGGACAGCACTGTCCTGATAAATTTTAGCTTCTTTCTTTGCTTTCATTGGTAAACTTAGAAGGAAACCTTATCTTCCTTAGATTTAATAGTGAGAGAAGGAAAGAAATCTCACATAAAAGGTGAAGCAGCAGCATGAGAGGTGTTTAAAGCTGGTATGAGGGAGTTAAATTTGGGGGCTATTAAAATAGTCAATTGATAATATAACCATGGTGTGTAATAAAGAAGATTAAAGAGCTGATTACTACTTTTTCCAATCCTGTTGGATTTAGAAGAGTTGGGTTTAAATATTTTCCACTTTAATGTTGAATGTCACGAGGCAACACATGGGCTTTGCAGTTTGTTAATGATGTGTTGTTAGCATTTAGTTGAGTACTGACATGGAAGAGCTGGTGCTGCTGACTCAATGCAATAAACATTTGACTCATCATGGCAAAGACTTTTTCATGATGAAGGGCACCACCTGCCAGAGGGAGAGCCAGAGATTGATTTATGGTCCCGAAAGCATCAACACCAATGAACTCAGGATTCCTTCAAATTGCGTGCCACCTTTACAATGCCAGAATAAGCATCATCTTGCCACTTCTCGTGATCTTCAGCACTGGGATGCTTTCACCCTGATGTTTGACTCAATGCTCCTTTCTCAAATCCTCCGTCTATCAAGTTAGTCTATCTGTTTTGAGCTGAAGAAGACCACAGTTTTATTCCAAAGTTGATTTCTATTAGGCATTGTAACCATGGAATGTAGAAATTCCCAAAATAGATCCTGAAATAATGTTTTCTGTGGAAACATCAAGAGAAACAAGTGTTAGTAGGCAATCACATGGGTTTGACACATAGATTAAGATTTTACCATATTCCAGATGTTGAGCTAGGTACTGAGGATATACAGATGAATAAGGTACAACCTCTAAGCTTGGGCAGTTGACAGTTGATTGTGGTAGACAGTTGTATAAACAAATGCTTAATAATAGATCCCGATATGGGCAACTGCATAAATATAAACAAAAGAGTAATTAACTTTGTAGGGGACCAATGTGGGGAGTGTGTCATGGAAGGCTTCATTTGGTTCACCAAGTAGAGAAGAGGAGATGGCGAGAAGCATTCTAGGCAGAGAGAAGTTCATGTCCAAGGCACAGAAGTATGATGTGTTTTAGTAATTAAAGATTAATTATTACTGGAGCATAAAGATGGTGCATTGGCGAGGGTAGGGAAAAATGAGTAAATAGAGATCCAACTAGAAACCACATCAGGAGGGGGGTTTTATGCCATTGTTAAGGGGCTTTGTTTATTTTGTAGATAATGACAAGGCATTAAAAAATTCAATCAGCAGAGTGACTTGGTCATCCTTGTGTTTCAGAAAGATATTTGCAAGCATCATGGAAAGTGATTTAGAAGAAGACAAGATGGGAGGCAATAGACCAGGTAGGAAGCTATCATCGTATTTCAAATGAGAGATGGTAGCTTCTACAACTAAGGAAATTGAAACATAATGGAACAGAAGAGAGAAGACAGAGTTAGATGGGAAGTGGACAGAACTTGGAAATCTGGTTCCCATGTAGGGGATGAGGAAGGCATCTGGGATGAGGAAGTAGTCACTGCCACATTGAGGCCACAGAGGTAGAGAGCACATGCGGAGAAGCAGGATTTGCGAATGTGTGCCATGGGGTGGTGATTATGGTGGTGTTCAGAATAAAGACTTCAGAACTGGGCACTCTGCATTTGGTTGTCTGTTGTACAGCAGGTGGAGGGGTCAGTTGGTGGTGGGATGTGAGCATCTGGCCTTGAAGATCAGGTTTGACACTTAACAGGAACTTCCAGCTCTAGGTGTTATGTTCTTTGAAAAGAAGAACAACACTCTAGATTTTCATTTCAGTTTTTGTTCTAAGTGCTTATGAGTAAGACAAAAATCTGTTCCTAGACTTACTTTTTACCTTTTTTCTTTCATTGGAGAATGTTGGTAGTAGTTACTTCGGACCAAACAGGAGTATGGTATGGCCCCTCTCTCTAAGATTCTAGCTTTATCTTATGTCTGTTTCTCCCCCTGTCACCATCTGCACTAGTTACTATGCTAAATGCATCATAGGCCGTGTTTTATGTCACCTTCACAGCAACTCACTGCAGTAAATGCTTTTTATCTGCATTTTAAAGATGAGTAAATAGACTCAGATGGGTTAAGTGAATTGTCCATTGACAGTTGAAGAGCTGGAATTTGAATCTGACTGATTCCCATACCTATACCCTTAACCTATATTAAGCACTAACAAATGGATGCTCATATTTCTCATGATTTATTAAAATAAGTTAAAACAATTTTTTTGCCACATTCAATAGCATTCCATTAACATTCCAAGGTATTGAAAAAATTAACAAAGGAATACAACTCAACATAGTCCTAGAACTTCTTTTTACCTCATTTGTAATACAAGATTTTGTATGACATACTTGGAAAAATTTCGTTATTTAAGACATCAGATGGTCCAAAATAAGGTATTTAATTACATAAAAAGACAAAACTTCATTTTGAGGTTTTTCAGCTGGTGATATCTCCATTTGTTAATGCTATTGTGAAATGAAGGGTTTGTATTAAACAACAGACTTTCCTTCTGGTGGCAGCTTAAAAGAAAGCTCAATATTAAAGGCATACAAAGAGCAAGATTCTTGGTTCAAAAAGAATGAAAGAAGTGTAGAGCCACAACTGCCTCTCAGCAGGCCCTCAGAGCACAGTTTGAAACTCATTAAATCGAATTATCTTTCAGTAGTCACTGATTTTAATATCTGCTAGGACTTTGGTGATTATTGTTTTCTCTAACAGTTTTGTTGAGGTATAACTGCTGTACAATAAACTATATATTTAAAGTGTATTTTTTTTAAACTTTTGTTCTGTTTTTCTGCTTTATTTGTTTATTACTGAGTGTCTCAGTCATCTAGTGCTGCTATAACAGAAATACCACAAGTGGATGGCTTTAACAAAGAGGAGTTTAGTCTCTCACAGTCCAGTAGGCTAGAAGTCCAAATTCAGGGTGCTGGCTCCAGGGGAAGGCTTTCTCTCTCTGTCAGCTCTGGAGGAAGGTCCTTGTCATCAGTCTTCCCTTGATCTAGGAGCTTCCCTGCACAGGAACCTCAGGTCCAAAGGACACGCTCTGCTCCTGGCACTCCTTTCTTGGTGGTATGAGGTTCCCATGTCTCTCTGCTTGCCTCTCTCTTTTATATCTCAAAAGAGATTGGCTTAAGACACTATCTAATCTTGTAGATTTCATCAATATAACTGCCAGTAATCCATCTTATTACATCATAGTGATAGAATATACAACACATAGGGAAATCACATCAGATGACCAAAGGTAGACAATCGTACAATACTGGGAATCATGACCTAGCCTATTTGACAGATATTTTTGGGGGACACAATTCAATCCATGACACTGAGCATTATTTTCTGTCATCTCAGTTCACATAATAGAGGAAAGCCACTACCAATAGCCAAATTTATATCTTCATCCCAGATATACCGGAAATCTTGGTACTCATTTCAAATTCTCAGAGAGAGACTCTGAACAAGTTTAGCTAGGATCATTTACTTACTCCTGGTCCAATTAGTTGTCACCAGGGCAAGGACTAAAGTCGGCTCAGATTTGGTCAGCTACCAACTCTTGAACAGAGACAGAATAACAAGGGGGGAGTGGCAGTTCTCAGAAAGAGAGAATTCTAGACAGTCAAAACAATATGTATCCACAGCACCAAGTCTATTATTTGAAGTTGTTGGTCTGATTTCTATTTATTTCATTGAAAGAGAACTTGAGAATTAATTATGAGATTTAATTGTTTATAAAGATGGTACATTTTCCAAAAGTCAGATGTTTAACTCCCAAAACTCATATAGCTCCAGTATAAATTATCTTGATTAAATTTTCAGAGAAATAGAAGAAAATGAGTTAAATGAAAACCACAGAAAATCACAGTATTTTACAGATTTGTATCTATTTTCATTCGAAGTACTCCAGTTGTGAAGAAGGAGAAAATGTGACTGAGGCAATTTTCACCTTTGCTTTCCCTTTCTGTCCCCCAGGAAAAATAAAAAGCAATGAACTAATCATAAAAGAAAAAGCTGGAGGGAAAAAAAAATGAATATCCCAACACAGTCTATGTATAGTTGCATGATTTGTTAATAAGTTTTATTTTCCATTTATTACATTTTCCTAACCTGGGTAGCTAAGGAAGGAAGACGACATTAGGAGGGAAAGAGAGAGAAGGAGATAAAAGCAGAATCAATATTTGGGTTTTGGATGCTCAACTTCCTCATTTTGAGGAACAAAATATTGTCCCCGAAAGACATCAAGTATAAAGTTATTCTTTAAATATTAGAGAACATTTTTCTTGCTGTTCTCTCAATCCCAACTCCTGCCACAACCAGGCTGGTAGAGAACAGACAAAGAAAAAATAACAATAGTTAGATACTGGTTTGATTCTCTGTGCAGGGTCCTCTGCCCTTCCCTACACCTTCAGGCTAAGTCAGGAGGTGGGGTGGGAAAAAGCGTTGTTAGAACCACCAGATTTATTTGTGGGATCTGAAGGCAGAAGTTCCTGTACTCACTTTCTGGGTAGAGGCTGGGAAGGAAACAAACCCCCTAGAGTTCCCCTGAAGTTAGTTTGCCTTGGAGTAGACATATGTTCCATGTACCCCAAAGGAGCATGGAAATAGCTGAGAGAACCCAGTCCTGGAGGGCCGTTGCTGTGATTTGATGAGTTTTGACTTATGTATACATTAGTGAAAGCATCATCACAATCAAGATAATGAACATATCCATCACCCTCAAAAGTTTCCTTGTGTCCTTCTTTGCATTTGTTGTATCTCCAGTCAACCACTGATATGTATTTTTTTTTTTTTATTGTACTTCAGGTGAAGGCTTACAGAACAAATAGTTTCTCATGAAACAGTAGTACACATATTGTTTTATGACATTGG
>NW_004444059.1:5814674-5865472 GCF_000243295.1 Trichechus manatus latirostris | reverse complement strand
GTTCCTGCATTATTTTCCTGAATTCTTCCAATTTTTTGTCTGTATTTTCCATGAATTTGTCTATTTTTTCCTCATGTTTGTCAGCTTTTTGCCTCAGCTCTTGGAGAATTCTGAGTATTGGAGATTTGAATTCCCTATCAGGTAGTTCTAGTGCATTTTCTTCCACAGAAGAGTCATCTGGTATTTTATTTTGGATGCCTACTGGAACCGTCCTATCCTGTTTTTGTAAATGTTTTGATATTGTCTGCTGTCGTCAGGGCATTCAGTAGTTATTTTTCTCATTAATTGATTGTAGATTTGTTTGTTTCATCCCCCCCCCTTTTTTTTTAATTTGACTATGTCTTAGCAGGCAGACTGTGTGTTCTTTGTTGTTTGCTTTTCTGTGGGCACAATACTTTTTGCCTCCTTCTGCAATTGGCAGGGTCAGTCACTCAGATATGGTATGGCAGGGCAGGTATAGCTGAAGAGGATTTACTGAGATGGGTTGTTTGTGGCACTTACTACAGCCCCCAGAGCGGGTCGGTAATCAGTGCAGGGCAGGTTCCAGTAGACCATTCCCGTGCTGATTGGTGGTGTGATGTCAAGCGCACAGTGCAGGTAGGCAGGATGCAGCGGGGAGATTGTTATGTATGGAGCTAAGATGGGTATGGGTGAGAGGAGAGAGGAACAGGAGCCAAAAACATACAAACAAACAAAAAAGAATGCTAGGGGAGCTTGCCGTTGGAGTGGGGAGATGAGAGACTATGAAATGGAGAAAAACAGAAAGGGGAAGAGGAAGAAAAGAAAAGAATGAATAAATAAAAATCAGAAAGGTTTAAGAACTGCAAAGTTCCCAGGGATCCCACTGGTGCAGCTATGAGGTCTAGGGAAGTTGCTCTCAGGTGTTGCAGTACAGCCTGTCTAGAAGGCATAGAGGTATACAACGCCAGGTATTCAGGGACAGAAAGAGAAGGAAGATATAGAGAGATGAGAAAGTGAGCAATGAAGAAAGACAAAAAGGGAAAACAAGGGAAAAGAAAAGAAAACAAATAAAAAAAAAAAAGAACAAGAAAGGCCCCCAAAGAAACAGAAAAAAAAACAAAAAAAACAACAAAAAAGAAATGCCCTCAGGGATCCCTCTGCATGTCCGTGGAAGCCGAGGGGGAATTGTCCTTGCCATGCAGCACCGTCTGGCCATGAAGGGCTCCCAACTCAAGAAAAGGAAAAGAAAACAAATGAACAATTCAAAACAAACAAATGAACAAAAGCCCCGGGATCCCACCACCGTGGCAGCCCAGACCGGGAAGCAGCTCCACACTCGAACAGAGCTCCACAGCCCCTCAGGAAGAAGCAAAGATGGTGCACAGAGCCAGGTATTTGAAGAAAAGAGGGGGAGGTGGTGAGAGGTAAGGAAGAAGTCAAAAGAAGCAGAAAAAAAAAGCAACACTAGCAGCCAACAAATGGCACTCAGAGAGCCAGCTAGTGCGGGCTGGTGTTTCTCGGACAAGAGACTATGTCCGTGGGAAGCAGAGGGGGCCGAGTGTGGGTGAAGAAGTGTAGGGATTGGGAAAGGGTATATCACAAATTACCGGAGGGCTGCAGCCCCTCAGGAAGACGCAAAGTTGGCATTCAGAGCCAGGTATTTGAGCGAAAGGAGGGGAAGGTGGTGAGAGGTAAGGAAGAAATCAAAAGAAGCAGAAAAAAGCAACACCAGCAGCCAACAAATGGCACTCAGAGAGCTGGCCTTTTCAGGTGTGTGGAATCCAAGCAGCTGCTGTTTCCCGGTCAAGAGACTGTTGCCGCGGGATGCAGAGGAGGCGGAGTCGGGGTGAAGAAGGCTGGGGGTGGGAAAGCATATAACGCAAATTACCGGTTGTTTTATCTCCCGCTGGACGCTCCGTGAGGCTGCTTTCTCGTACCCCCTGTTTGCTGGTCTCTGAAAGGAGTCCAAGATGGCGGATCCGTGCTGCGTTAGGTGGTAGGGAACCTCTGCATGAATGTCTCCTCATTCTCCGTTCTCTGTCAGTTTTTCACTCCATTTGGTGCTTGGCTGAGTTCTTTATCCCTTCATTTGATCTTTTAGGGTTTCAGTATTGTTGTATTCTCTGTTCGGTTTAGTTTTTTGGATCTTTGCTGTGGAGGGACGGTGTGGTGCTTCTGCCTAGAGCGCCATTTTGCCGGAACTCTCTCCTGATATGTATTTTTGCCATCAGATAATAGTTTGCATTTTCTAGAGTTTACTGTAAGTGGAATTAAATAGTATGTACTCTTTTAATGTCTGGCTTGTTTTATTCAACTTAATTATTTTGAGATTCATCCATGTCTTGGTTTGTATCAGTAGTTCCTTGCTTTTTTTTTTTTTTTTTTTAGTGATATTCTAGTGTATGGATATATCACAGCTTGCTTATCCATTTATTTGTCACTGTCGTTTTGGATGTTTCCAGTTTTTGAGTATTAAAAATAGAACCGCTATAAATATTTATGTCCAAGTCTTTGTATGGGCATAGGCTTTCATTTCTTTTGAGTAGATACCTAGGGTGGAATGGCTAGGTCATATGGTAATTGTATGTTTAACCTTCTATGAAACTGCCAAACTGTTTTCCAAAGTGGAATTTTACATTCACACCAGCAGTATGTGATGTTCTCCTTCCTCTGCATCTTTGTCAACACTTAGTATGATATTTTTAATTTAGTCATTCTACTAGATGTGTAGTGCTATCTTATTGTGGTTTTAGATTGCATTTCCCTAATGACTAATGATGTAGGTTATCTTTCATAAGTTTATTTGCCATCTGCATAACTTCTTTGCTGACGTGTCTATTCAAATCTATTTTTCCTCTTTTTTTAAGATTGAGTTGTTTTCTTATTACTGGGCTTTTAGAATTATTTATGTATTCTGAGTAAGTGTCCTTGTCCAGATAAAAGAATTATAAATATTTTCTCCTAGCCTGTGGCTTATCTTTTCATCCTCTTAACAGTGTCTTTTGAAGAGCATCAAGGGGCATCAGATAAGAAGTCTAGTGGTACGTGGTGGGCCATATAACTAAGTATAAACCCAAAACTAAACCCATTGACGTCGAGTTGATTTCAATTCATAGCAACCCTGTAGGACAGGGTAGAACTGCCCCATAGTGTTTCCAAGGCTGTAATCTTTATGGAAGCAGACCGTCACATCTTTCTCCTGCAGAGTGGCTGGTGGGTTCGAACAGATGACTTTTTGGTTAGCAGCTAAGTGCTTAACCACTGTGCCACCAGGACTCCTTAACCAAGTATATAAGAACAAATCCAGCCATTCCCACATTTCTGGCAACATGACTCATTCTAGAATTCTGTGGTTGATAACTGAGGCACAGGGTAGGAAGTGGGTATGGCTGAACCTACACAGAGAGGCATCAGACATCCTACTGGAAGGACTGATGGAGGGTAGACCTCAAAATCAGAGAAGAAGTGCTTCACAAAATAATGAAAGTGATAAAGGGGAGCTGAAAATCTGATTCTAAGCCTCTAACTATAGACGGAAAATATTTAGACCTCTGTGTATGTACATAGATGTGTGTGTGTGTACATTTGCATAGTAGAAATTGATTACATTTTCAATATAGCCCTTTCCAAATGAGCAGAAAATAAGAATCATATTGTATAAAATAACTAACTTATAAAATGTTTTTGTAAAATATTCTTTATTCTAATTCTAATTGTATTATTAAGAAGGTGTTTTGTGTTAGAGATTTTTGGAACACAATCAATCAGGAAGTAAAAAGGTCCAAAAAAAATTCTTACTGTTTTCATCTGACCAGGTTAAAAAAAAAATTTTTTTTGTATTTAATGTAATTTTCTTTTTACTTTCCATTGTTTCCCTCTTGATCTGTATGGACAAGTTTCTGCTGCCTATAGTCATCTTTGCAAAGGGAATATTCCTCTAAAAGCTTTTGATTAATCTGATTAAATAAATTACTAACCATCTTTAAGCAGTCTGAAATCATAACATAAAGAATAGTTCATAATAGTTTTTTAGTAGCAACTTTCTCCTTTTCTTGCCAAACTAGTCAGCAGTCTGGCAGTTTGGCTTTTGCGATGAATCAGAATGTATGTGCCAGGCCATTTGCACCATCTGGTACAGGAGTATCACTGGGGAGAGGACTGTGGACACCTGGTGGGTTGACATCAAAATGTCAGCTCGAGGGTAAACACCAGCTCCAGTGATGAAAGGCCAAGACAGCCAAAAGCCTGGTAGGAGAAGAAGCTGCTGGTAGCAAAAGTGACACACCTGTTTCTAAACTTGAAAGAATGTAGGTATGTACGTATGTATATATGTATGTGTGTATTGTAAGCACCAGTGAATTTTCAGAATTCTAATGACAGGATTAGATGAAATTATTGGGAAAGAGAAAGGAACATCAGGTAACACTACACATGCAAGTTCTGGGAAAGGCATGTGATATTATTTGTAGAAAGAATTATAAAACATGCATATGTTTATGTAATCTGCGGGTGGCTTGTAGTGAGATTTGCCAAGTGCATCCTTTGGGAATAAAGCTGTGACCATAGGCTCTGAAAAGCTCTTTTAATTCTCCTCATGGCATATGACACCTAATATGCTTAATTTTGGTTTCTTTTTTGTAAAGGAACTATTTAATATCCCTCCAGCTTTTAAAGTGACTGAAACATCCATTAGTTGAAACCACCTTGGGAGTGCTTCAGGATGTTGGTTTTGAGTAACACAAAACACCTGGGTATGATGGGCGGGGAGTTGTGAACCATTTCCCAGTTGTGGACCCCTGAGGTTGGTTCACCACTGTGACAGTTCCCATAAAAACAACTGTCTTTGTGTGCCTTTATCCAGCTTAAATCTAGCTTAGAATGTATGCGGGTGTGTGCAGACACACTTCCTTTCTTTCCCTCCGGTGGTACACAGGCAACAGAGATCATCATCATCAGTATCGTGCTTGAAAGGATTCTGACTTCGTTTGCATTCAAGATCATATTATCAGTAGTGGAGCCAGTTTCAAGCCTAGATCCTCCCAGCTCCATGGATCATATATGTTGTACTCTACCATGCTGCATTACAAGATCTTTTTTCATTAGTTCCAACCTGTCTGTCTCTGACAGCAAGGCCGAGGAAGATTCTGTAGTAGGATGTAGTTGGCCTTGTTGGCGTCAATTTCCAAAAGTTCAGACCTCATTCCAAGCATTTATAACTTCCTCCAAGAGTAAACCGATTGAAATGAACATAAACATAAATCACTTTTCCTGGCTGCCATGTAGTTATAGTTTTAGTACACACCTGAAATTCTACATTTCTATTCTCACATTTCTCCCAAATAGGCATCCATTTTCTCTACCCCTGTCTTAGTCCAGGCTTTTATCATTTTTCACAAGGACCTTTACAACTTCCTACCAAGATTTCTTCTTATAATCTACCCCTTAGTATGCACACAGGACAGTTTATGCAGTGATCTTGTAAGCCTTGTTTTCTTCCAGGCATCCTGGAATACCTGCAGTTTCCTTGATGTAAAATATACAGGCTGTTCTATGTTTCTGGATACTTCTTTAGTCTCTGCTCCAAGCCTCTCATCTTATCTGCCTGATGAACCCATCCCTGACTCAGCTCGAAGTCCTGCACTTCCTTGAAGGCTTCCCTGACTGTTTCAGGCTTTCTCCTCCTTGCTCTCTTGGCACTTGATTTATTCTAATAACGTCGCTCTAATTGTTTGTTAATTGCCTGTTGATCCTACTGCACTGTGAGCACTTTGAAGACAGGGTATGAATTATATTCATCTTTGTAGTCCCACAACCTAGCATAGCACTTGGCAGATAAGAGGTCCGTAAGGAGAATTTTTTGAGTGTTGTTCTTGAATGCTTTCTGAAACCCTAAGTGCCTACTGTTGGTATTTTGGGGAAGTAGTTTACTGAGTATCTGTGGTGAGTCTTCATGGAAGCTATTTGAAAACAACTGGGAGCTACTGAAAGGAACTGGACAAATTGTCTGCTTTATCAACATAGCTAAGTGCTTTGGAATCGACAGTTCCTCGACTCTGATGCTCAGGGGACCAGAGGCTTAAATTGCCATATATGTGCTGATGATTCCAATCTTTTTTTTTCAACTGGTTTTATTTTGTTTATTTATTTTTAATTGTGTTTTAGGTGAAAGTTCACAGCCCAAATTAGTTTCTCATTCAAAAATTTATACACAAATTGTTTTGTGACATTAGGTGCAATCCCTGCAATGTGTCAGTACTCTCCGCCTTTCCCTTTACACCTCGAGTTCCCCGTGTCCATTTGTCCAGGTTTGCAGTCCCTTCCTGCCTTTGTTTTTGGACAGTTGTTGCCCATTAGGCCCCCTATACTTGATTTAAGTAAAAAACATGTTCCTCGTGTGTGTTATTGTTTCTTTTATAGGCCTGTCTAATCTTTGGCTGAAAGGTAGACTACAGGAGTGGCTTTGGTTCTGAGTTAGCAGGGTGTCTGGGGGTCATAATCTTGGGGGTACCTCCAGTCTCTGTCATACCAGCAAGTCTGGTCTTTTTTTGTGAATTTGAATTTTTTTCTACATTTTTATCTCACTCTGTCTGGAACAAAGCGGTCGATGGTGCTAGCTGGGCACTGTCTAGCTCTTCTGCGCTCAGGCTGCTGGTCCATTCGTCCTTAGGACTGATATTTTCCTTGCATCTTTGGTTTTCTTCATGCTCCTTTGCTCCGAATGTGATGGGACCAATGGATGTATTTTAGATGGTTGCTTACAAGCTTTTAAGACTCCAGACAGTACTCACCAAAGTAGGATGTAGAACATTTTCTTTATGAACTATATTATGCCAGTTGACCTAGATGTCCACCAAGACCATGGTCCCCAGCCCACAGCCCCAGTAAATCAGTCTCTCAAGGTGTTTGGATGTGTCTAGGAAGCTTCTGTGGCTTTGCCTTGGTAAAGTTGTGCTGAATTTCCCTATATTGTTTATTGTCTTTCACCAAAATTAACACTTGTCTACTATCTAGTTAGTGATTTCCCCTTCCTACCCCTCCCCTCCCTCATAACATCAAAGATTTTTTTTTTTTTTCTGTGCATAAACCTTTTCTTGAGTTTTAATAGTACTGGTCTCATACAGTATTTGTCCTTTCGTGATTGACTTATTTCACTCAGCATAATGCCCTCCTGATTCACCCACCTTGTGAGATGTTTTGCGGATTCATCATTGTTCTTTATCATTGTGTAGTATTCCATTGTGTGTATGTACCATAGTTTGTTTATACATTCATCTGTTGATGGGCAATTGTTTCCATCTTTTTGCTATTGTGAATAAGGCTGCAATTAACGTGGGTGTGCATATGTCTAGTAGTGTGACGGCTCTTATTTCTCTATGATATATTCCTAGGAGTGGGATTGCTGGATTGTATGGTATCTCTATTTCTAGATTTTTAAGGAAGCACCATATGATTTTCCACCAGGAGTGTATAAGAGTTCCCTTCTCCCCGCAACCTCTCCAACAATGATTCCAATCTTTAACTGTTGCCCAGAAATCTCTTCTGGGTGAGTTCCAGACCCAGACCTATTAAACATGTCTACCTACATATCTCTCAGCACCCCCAACTTATCCCCCCAATCCTCACAAAGAATAAATGGTACTTAGATGTCCAAGCATCAATTTGGGAATTATTCTGGAATATTCACTCTCCTTCATTCTTCCACATTCAACAATCACAAAGTTCAGCTAGTCCTCTCTTGTTAATAATATTGAAAATCTGTTCTCTTTTCTCCAGTTTTATGGCCATCACCCCTCAGGGGTTTCCATTTTACTTTCCCTGGATAACTGAAAAAGACTGGTCTGTTTTGTCTCCTCCTATTATCTGATCTCTACAATACAGTTGAATAATTTTTCTGACCATGCATTGGTCTTAAATAAAGTTGTTCCTGGTTCTCCACTACTCTTGGAATAGAGTCCAAATTCCTCAGGATGGTTTCTGAGGCTCTTTATGATGTGGTGGCTGCTTGCTTCTCTTGCTTCAGCTTGTTGCCCCCTTTTCCTCCCAGGGCTTTAGACATACTGAATCACCTGCATTTCCTCCAAAGATGACAGATTATTTTGCGTTCAAGTTTTCAACAAAATATTCCCTTTTCTGGAACTTCTTGCCTACCCCCTATTCCTACCTTTAACACTTGGATAGTCCTTACTCATTTCTTAGTCCTTAACTTAAACATTATATCTTTTGGAAGAACATCTTTACTCTCCAAGGCTGGGTTAACTGGTCTTCCTAAGTGCCCCATGAGTACATCTACTATGATTCTTACCACGAGCTTTGTGGTGATCTAACTTGTGTTTGTCTCCTTCACTGGACTGTGAATCCCATGGGGACAAGGTTAGTTGTATTAGTTATTATAATCCTAATTTCTAACACAGTATCTGGACACAGAAGTAGCTCAAGGAGTATTTTTGATTAAACAAATAATTTTCAATACCTAACCACATAAATACATTGGGCAATTTTTAAATTCTTTGTAGAACTACTCAGGCAAAACTCTTTGTAACAATTATAATCTTGACATTTGTTTCAACCCAGCTACTCAAAACATTTAAAAATACTCATGTAATTCCCATTCAGATCTTTATCTGTTTGCTTATGAAGGGTGAAAGAGTCAGTGCAGTCTAATTAGGAGTGAAAAGGACTGGGAGTGCACAGCCTGACCCTACAGTGTAGATGAAGGACATGTATTGTCTTGGCCTCTACCAATTAAAATAATGATAAAGTAGCAACAAAAATGAGGAGAGAATTTACATATCTTCTATGACAGAAGCAAATTATGAGTTTCAGACAAAGAAGATTGTTTCAGTAGAACATATTCTGACCTTAAAGAATAAAAAGTCAGAGAAAAGTTTGTGTAGATAGAGAAATAATTATAACCTTCTTGCCCTCGATTACTGTTGAGAGCAAAATTTACCTATGATTCTCAGTGCATACATGGATGATCTCATTTAAAGTGTTGAAAGTCAGATATCATTATCTACATTGACTTTCTTTGCAGAGTTTCTACTCTAGGTGCAATTCATGCAACTATATTCTGGAAACACCAGGGAGACTAGTTAAAAAAGAAACACACACACACGCACACACGCGCACACACTCACTATGTTGAGTTAACATCAGCAATTAGTCTGTTGTATGGATGGTTTTTTTAAGTTCAAAAAAAGCAAATTAATTATTTGAAAAAAATGTGTTTCAAAGTCTTCCAGTCTTGATCTGAGAGAGTCTCAGGACAGGAGTAGGATTGCTGGATTGTTTCAATATCTTTTTAGATTTTATATTTAGGTCTTTGATCCATTTTGAGTTAGTTTTTGTGCATGGTGTGAGGTATGGGTCTTGTTTCATTTTTTTGCCTATGGATATCCAGTTATGCCAGCACCATTTGTTAAAGAGAACGTCTCTTCCCCCAATTAACGGACTTTGGGCCTTTGTCAAATATCAGCTGCTCATAGGTGGATGAATTTATGTCTGGATTCTCAATTCTGTTCCATTGGTCTATATGTCTATTGTTGTACCAATACCAGGCTGTTTTGACTACCGTGGCAGTATAATATGTTCTAAAACCAGGTAGTGTGAGGGCTCCCACTTTGTTCTTCTTTAGTAATTCTTTACTTATCCGGGGCCTCTTCCCTTTCCATACGAAGTTGGTGATTTGTTTCTCCATCTCATTAAAAAATGCCCGTGGAATTTGGATGGGGATTGCATTGTATCTGTAGATCTCTTTGGGTAGAATAGACATTTTCATAACGTTGAATCTTCCTATCCATGAGCAACATACGTTTTTCCACTTACACAGGTCTCTTTTGGTTTCTTGCAGTAGTGTCTTGTAGTTTTCTTTGTATAGGTCTTTTACGTCTCTAGTTAAATTTATTCCTAAGTCTTTTATCTTCTTGGGGGCTATTGTAAATGGTATTGGTTTGGTGATTTCCTCTTGGAAGTTCTCTTTGTTGGTGTAGAGGAATCCAACCGATTTTTGTATGTTTATCTTGTATCCTGATACTTTGCTGAAATCTTCTGTTAGTTTGATTAGTTTTCTTGTGGATTCTTTCGGGTTTTCACTGTATAAGCTCATATCATCTGCAAAAAGGGATACTTTTACTTCTTCCTTACCAATTTAAATGCACTTTATTTCTTTTTCTAGCCTAATTGCTCTGGTTAGGACCTCCAGCACAATGTTGTATAAGAGTGGTGAGAAACAGCATCCTTGTCTGGTTCCTGTTCTCAAGGGGAATGCTTTCAAATCTCTCCATTTAGGATGATGTTGGCTGTTGCCTTTGTATAAATGCCCTTAATTGTGCTTAGGAACTTCCCTTCTAGTCTTATTTTGTTGAGAGTTTTTGTCATGAATGGGTGTTGGACTTTGTCAAATGCCTTTTCTGCATCAATTGATAAGATCATGTGGTTCTTGTCTTTTTTTAAATTTTTTTTATTGTACTTTAGATGAAGGTTTACAGAATAGTTTCTCATTAAACAGTCAGTACACATATCGTTTTATGACATTGGTTAACAACCCCACGACATGTCAACACTCTCCCCTCTCGACCTTGGAGGACTTTTTTTTTGGTGAAAATATACACAGCCAAAGTTACACCATTTCAAAAGTTTCTACATGTACAATTTAGTGATATTGATTACATTCTTCCAATTGTGCTGTTATTCTCACTATCCTTTTCCAAATTATTCAATCACCATTATCTTCTACTCACTGCCCCTTAGGCTTCCCATCAAACCTTTTGAGTTGCTGTTGTCAATTTGATCTCACATAGATAATTTTTTTTTTTGTACCTTAGATGAAAGTTTGCATAACAAATAGTTTCTCACTGAACAGTTAGTACACATATTGCCCTATGACATGTAAACACTGTCCCTTCTCAACCTTGGGTTCCCTATCACCAGCTTTCCTGTCCCTCCTGCCTTCTAGTCCTTGTCCCTGGACTGCTGTGCCTCATTAGTCCCATTTTGTTTTATAAGGCTGTCCAATCCCTGGCTGAATGGTAAACTTCGGGAGTGACTTCACCACTGAGCTAAAAGGGTGTTCGGGGGCCATACTCTCGGGGTTTCTCCAGTCTGTCAGGCCAGTAAATCTGGTCTTTTTTTTGTGAAGTTTGTTATACGTCTTTGTCCAGCTCTGTCCAGGAACCTCTATTGTGATCCCAGTCAGAGGAGTCAGTGGTGGTAGCTGGGCACCATCTAGCTGTACTGGACTCGGTCTGGTGGAGGCCTTGGTAGCTGTGGTCCAATAGTGCTTTGGACAAATATTTTCCTTGTTCTCTTCATTCTCCCTTGCTCCCGAAGTGGTGAGACCAGTGGAGTATCTTAGACAGCTGCTCACAGGCTTTTAAGACCCTGGAAGCTACTCAGCAAGGTAGAATGTAGAACATTGTCTTTATAAACTGTGTTATGCAAATTGATCTAGATGTTCCCTGAGACCATGGTCCCCACAGCCCTCCACCAAACAATTCAGTCCCTCAGGGAGTTTGGATGTGTCTATGGAGCTTCCATGACCTTACCTTGTACAAGTTGTGCTGGCTTCCCCAGTATTGTATACTGTCATACCCTTCACCAAAGTTACCACTTAACTATTGCTTGTTTAGTTCCCCACCATCCCTTGTAACCAACAAAGATTGTTTCTTTTTGTGTGTAAACTTTTACATGAATTTTTACAGTAGAGGTCACCTACAATATTTGTCCTTTTGTGATTGACTTATTTCACTCAGCATAATGTCCTCCAGTTTCATCCATGTTATGGGATGCTTCACAGATTCATCATTGTTCTTTATCTTTGCATAAATACTCCATTGTGTGTATGTACCATAGTTTGTTTATCCATTCATCTGTTGATGGGCATCTAAGTTGGTTCCATCTTTTTGCTGTTGTGAACAGTACTGCAATGAATATGGGTGTGCATATGTCTATTCGTGTGACAGCTCTTATTTCTCTAGGATGTATTCCTAGGAGCATGACTGCATTTTGTAGTGCTTTTTTTTTTTGTGGTGCTGATGTTTTCTTTGTTCCTCTTACTCTCCTGTACTGACTTCCTTTTGTTAGTGGGTTTTTTTTTTTCATTTCTTCTGTTTTTGTAGGTTTTGTTTTTGCTGAGACTTTATGTTTTTCTTCTTTATTTTGATGAGTAGATTTGTTAACTTTCTTTGCGGTTTTCTTGGAATTTACCCTTATCTTCCTAGATTTGAACCAGTCTATTATTACTTAGTATCGCCTTGCCTTCCTCTCCATTAGAAGGTTCTATCCCTACACCGTTTATTCCCTCTTTTATTGTTCTGATGCTGTTATCATTTACAGGTTAACCTTTCTGGTTCTCTGTTGTAATTCTTTTGGTTTTGCACAGTCCTTAAGAGTTCATTTCCTAGGTTGGTATCTGTCTAGTACAATCCTATGTCCTATATTCAGTCTGTGGTCTGAAGTTGTTTGTTCTCAGATCAAAGGACTCCCTTTAATAAGTCTTGTAAATTTGGTTTGGTTTTTACATAGTCCCTTAATTTCTGTTTATCTGTAAATGACCTAATTTCACCATCATATTTGAATGAGAGTTTTGCAAGATATGTTATTCTTGGCTGGCAATTTTTTTCTTTCAAAGTGTTATATACGTTATCCCATTGCCTTCTTGCCTGCATGGTTTCTGCTGAATAATCCGAGCTTAGTCATATTGTTCCTCCTCTGTATGTGACTTTTTGCTTTTCTCGAGTTGCTCTCCGGATTCTTTGTCTTTGGTTTTGGCAAGTGTGATTATCATATGCCTCAGTGATTTTCTTTTGGGGTCTATCCTATATGGGGTTCGTTGAGCTTCTTAGATGGTCAGCTTTTCATCTTTCATGATATTGGGGAAGTTTTCTGTCAGCAATTCTTCAGTGATCCTCTCTGTGTTTTCTGTTTTCTCCCCCTGTTCCGGAACTGTGATCACTTGTAGATTTTTGCTTTTGATTGTATCCCACATAATTCTCAGGGTTTCTTCATTTTTCTTTGTTCTTTTTTCTGATTTTTCCTCAAACAAATTTGTGTCCAAGTGTTTGTCTTCAATTTCACTGATCCTGTCTTCCATAGTTTCAAACCTGCTCCTCAACTCTTCTACGACGCTGTCGATTTCTGAAATCTTGTTGTTTATCTTTTGGATTTCTAATTGTTGTTTTTGTATGATTTCTAGTTGTGAATTTATCTTAGCATTTTGTTCCTGTATTATTTTCTTGAATTCTTCCAATTTTTTGTCTGTATTTTTCATGAATTTGTCTGCCTTTTCCATGAATTTGTCTATTTTTTCCTCATTTTTGTCTGCTTTTTGCTTCAACTCTTGGATAATTCTGAATATTAGAGATTTGAATTCCCTATCAGTTAGGTTTAGTGCCTTTTCTTCTACTGGAAGGTCAGCTGGTGTTTTGTTTTAGACGCCTACTGGAGCCATCCTGTCCTGTTTTTGTAAATGTTTTGATATTGTCTGCTGTCTTTGAGGCATTCAGTGGTTATTTTCCTTTTTTATTTATTGTATATTTGTTTGTTTTGTCCTGCTTTTTTCTTTTATTTGGTTATGTCTGAGCAGGTGGGCTGTGTGTTCTTTGTTGTTTGCTCATCTGTGGGCACGATACTTTTCACCTCCTTCTCCAATGGGCAAGGTCAGTTAATCAGGTATGGTACAGCAAGGTGGGTCCAGCTGAAGGAGAGTTGCTGAGATGGGTTGTTTGTGGCATGCACCAGGGCTGACAGTGAGGACTGGGAATCAGTGCAGGACAGCCTGTGCTGCTTGGGTGTGTGATGTTTAGTGCACAGTGCAGGTAGGCAGGAAGGAGGGGGTAGATTGTGATGTGTGGAGCTAAAACGGGTATGGGAGAGATGAGAGAGAGGAGAGAGGAACAGAAGCCAAAAACACACACACAAACAAAAAAGAGTGCTAAGGGAGCTTGCTATTGGAGTAGAGAGAGGAGAGACTGAGAAATGGGAAAAAACAAAAATGAAAAAAAGAAAGAAGGTAAAAGAAAAAAATGAATAAATCGAGAAACTGTAAATGAAAGACAAAAAGACAATAAAAGAGAGAAGAAAACAAAACAAAGAAACAAACAAAAAAACCCCAAAAACAAACAAAAAAAAAAAATAAGAAAAAAAGAAATGCTTCCAGGGATCTCCCTGTATGTCTGGGTAGAGTAAGGGAGTAGCTTCCAAGCTATGTGGTACTGCCCAGCTAGAAGGGGCTCCCAAGCCAAGAAAAGAGAAAGAAAACAAACAAACAAATCAAAACTGAACAAATCAGAGCAAACAAACAAACAAACAAAAAAGCCCCGGGGTCCTTCCAGCGTGGCGGCACGAGCCAGGAAGCAGTTTCACAGTCAAGCGGTGTTTCGCAGCCTTTCAGGAAGAAGCAAAGATGGCGCATGGAGCCAGGTATTTGAGAGAAGGGGGCGGGGGTGGTGGTGGTGAGAGGTAAGGAAGAAATCTAAAGAAATGGAAAAAAGCAACACAAGCAGCCAACAAAAGGCACTCAGGGAGCCGGTCAGTGCGTGCGGGTGGAATCCAAGCAACACTGGGGTGCTTCCTGGCCAAGAGACTGTGGCTGCAGAAAGCAGAGCAGGCTAAGTGGGAGTGAAGAAGGGTCAAGGGTGGGAAAGCTTATATCACTGGTTACTGGTTGTTCTGTCTCCTGCTGGAAGCTCCGTGAAGCTGCTTTCTCGTACTCTGTGTTTGCTGATTTCTGATAGGAGTTCAAGATGGCGGATGCGTGCTGCCATAGCTGATAGGGGACCTCTGCATGTATCTCTCCTTGCTGTCTGTTCACGGTCAGTTTCTTATTCCATTTGGTGCTTGGCTGAGTTTTTTGTCTCTTCATTTGATGTGTAGGATTTCAGGATTGATGTGTGACTCTGTTTGACTTAGTTTTTCTGCTCTTTGCTGCAGAGGGTCAGTGTGGTGCTTCTGACTATAGCGCTATGTTGCCCAGAAGTGTGGTTCTTGTCTTTTGTTTTATTTATGCGATGGATTACATTGATTGTTTTTCTAATGTTGAACCATCCCTGCATATCTGGTATGAATCTCACTTAGTCAAGGTAAATTATTTTTTTGATATGTTGTTGAATTCTATTGGATAGAATTTTGTTGAGGATTTTAATGTCTATGTTCATGAGGGATATTGGTCTGTAATTATCTTTTTTTGTGGTGTCTTTACCTGGTTTTGGTATCAGGGTTATGCTAGCTTCATAGAAGGATTTTGGGAGTATTCCATGTGATAGTGGTAAATTTTTTGAAAAAAAATTATTGTTATATTTAAAGATACTGGTCATCAGCCAGCTTGGTGATGTGTTTATTATTTCCTTTGTGTATTTCTTGGCATTTTATCTATACTATGACTTATTCAGCACCCCTATCTCATTCATTCAATACTTACTGAGAAAATATTAAGTGCCATGTACTATACTACAGCCCTTGGTTGGACAAAGTTGCCTAAGATGGTGATGCTTCTTATGAGAAGCACCACGATTTGTGGGAAATGTAAACACTTTTATAAATAATCACAGTTCAACAGAATGGATGGAATGATTAGTTCTGCTTAGGAAGGCTTCAGGGCTGTAGTGACATTTGACCTATATAAACTCCTTAAAAGAATTTTCTGGTTTTCAGTTGGGGATGGGAATACAGAGTAGGGAGTTTGAGGTGAGCATTCTAATCAGAGTGAATGGAATGGGCTTGTTGTTGTTAGCTGCTCTCCAGTCTACTCAACAACCCCATGTGCAATGGAACAAAAAAATTTGCTCAGTCTCATACCATCTTCACGATCATTGGTATATTGGAGTCTATTGTTGTGGCTGTTGTGTAGTGCTTTCCAACCTAGGGGCTCATCTTTCTATACTATGTTGGACAATATTCAGTTGTGATCCATAGAGTTTTCATTGGTTAATTTTTGGAAGTAGATGCCCAACCTTTCTTCCTAGTCTGTCTTAGCCTGGAAGCTCTGCTGAAACTTGCCCACCATGGATAACTCTGCTGGTATGTGAAATATCAGTGGTATAGCTTTCAGCATCATAGCAACACACAAGAACCATAGTACAACAAACTGAAAGATGGGTGGTGGCTGGTATGGGCAGAGCAGAGAAATATAAAAGTGCGTGGAATGTTAGGGGAAGGGAAGGTGTTTTGTAGGGTTGGGGGAATAAGATGTGTGGAGAGAGAATGACAAAAGATGAAGCTACAAATGTGGGCAGTTTTCAGATCATGCAAAACATGTTATAATAAGTTCAAAGGTTCAGACTTCATTATCATATTTTATTCATTTCTAAGACAAGTTTAAAAATTAACTTCATAATTAAATTTTTATATATAAACATATACACACACTCTTAAACTAACAAGACAATTAGGTTGTATCCGACTTGCAACAAAATTTCATTCATTCATTCGTTCATCTATTTATTAAACATTTAGATTACTCTAAGTGTGTGCAGATGTTCTGTACTTTATATTACCTCATTTAAAAGAAAACATAGCAGTCTATGTTCCTTTTCTACATCACTAAATAGATTGTTACTGCTATTTTAAACTATTTAAACTATTAAACTATTTTAAATGGTTTAAATGGTTTAAATAGTTTAAAATAGTGATATTTTCCTCTGTGTTTCCAAATAGCATGATTATACTACTATTTATTGATATTATCCATTGAATTCCTGCTTGATATAGTTATATCATTGTTTTTTGGCTAGATAAATATTCAGTATTTACATTGTTAAATTCATGAAAGTGTAATTCACAGGTGAGTCATATGGAATTCTATGATAAAGTTTGCATTTTTTGTGAAAATTTTTTGTCCTTCCTATAGTTTTATAACTGTCTTGTTACTTGCTTCTTCTTCTATGTACACATCATTAATTCTTCCCTAAAACCTTCGCCAGAAGTGTTAGTACCGTATTCCGTCAGTGTTGATGTAGTTAGCTGCCATCAAGTCAGCCCCTGACTTTTGGGGACCCCATCACAGAAAGAAATGCTGCTCTAACCATTGTGATCTATAGGGTTGTCATTAACTGATTTTCAGCCTTTCTTCCCAGTCTGTCTTAGTCTGGAAGCTCTGTTGAAACCTCTACTGACAGACAGGTGACACCTTCATATGCTTTGCACATCAAAATGTATCAGGAATTCCATCAGTTTCTTCTTTTTGAAGATCTCTTCCCTGGAGACCTCTGCCCCTCTTCTCTGGTCTGAATCTCTTACTCTCTGAGCCTGCTGCCAGTTACTGCTGTAGAATCTTCCTTTGATCATTCTGGGGCTCCTTTCATCTCTCTTCTGGGTTGAGTCCCCTTCTTCTTGGAGTCTATGTATTCCTTTCTTGGTTTACTCTTTTGTTTTGGTGGAACATCTGTTTCAACAGCTTCCTAAGAAATTGTATACATGAATTTTTCTGAGACCTTGTATATATCTTTCTTCTTTCTTAATTGATTTTGGCTGAGGTGGAATTTTGAAGATGTTGGTCTATTTTCTTTTAACATCATTTGGATTCATTTTTATGAAACCTGTTTTTGTTTCTCCTCCCCTATAGCTTGTAAGATGTCCTCTTCATCTCCAGTATTTTGAAATTTCATCATACTGTGTTTTGGTGAAGGCCTTTTTCAACCTTTTTTTTGGAGGGGGGCAGAATACGCAATGAGCCTTTTCAATCTAGAGACTCTTACTCTTTCTGGGAAATTATTTTGAATGTTCCTTCTCTTTCATTTCCTCTTCTTGCTCTTTCAACAACTCCTAATGTTTTGTCATTGGAACCCCTAGACTTCCCTCTTTTCCACTTTAAATACTGAGAAGTAGGATGAAGACCAGATGAAGACTGATACCCAGTGATAACTCAGGTGGGAAAATGAAACAACGTCAAATGGTTGAGTCCATTCTCTTTACACATTAACAATGTGAGTGGCCATTTTAAATACCTGGTTTGCTATCTAGGAAATGCAGCTGCAAACCTGTAGCTTTCGAGAACATTCTAGAGCATGTGCCTGTGAAGGAGCTACCTCATAATACTGATTTCATGTGTCCTAGGTTTTGATATAGTAAGAAATTACATCTTCGATTATAAATCAGGAAGCCTAGGGACACTTGCTATGAGTTTGTCCAGAATAAATGTTACACAATTATTTTCAACCAATAGAATGTAAGGCCAACCCCCAAAACTGCAAATTCTGTGGAGTACGGCACTCTCAGAATGTCTTTTAGAATGAGAGAAGAAATAGAAGTGGTATATCTTTACTCATTCCTTTCAGAAACTTGGCATCTGGTATTACATCCTCTTCCACAGAGCTGTAACAAAAGAAAACTCGTCCCTCCAAATAAGAACTGGAAATCTTTTAATTGGATAAGGATTTGGGATATTGACTGTTGTTGGAACTTGCATATTCTTAAGGAAGCCAGGGAACCATCCTGAGCTTGAAGAGAATCCTTGGGATACTTGCAAAATTTTTGAACAACCTGAATCTTGGATTGTATCAGTCTTAAGGATCTAGAATAAATAGAGAATTAAAACTAGCTTCAAAGTCTAGGATGAAGCCTAAAGGGTGACAGGGACTCTAACTCTTCAGTTCCCTTCCTCTCCTCCAATGAATTCTAAGCAGAGATAATAGAGCAGGTAGTCTCCGACTTACCATGGGGTTCTGTTTCAACAACTCCATCGTAAGTTGCTTCTAACATAAGTCAAATACTTCTTTTTTTTTTTTTTTAAGTTTTCATTATTATTGGCTTTTATTATCAGTATCTTTATAGATCTGATCTTTATTTGTCTTTGGGGGTTGGAAACATTATATATAAACTTACAGATATATTTTAATGCATATATACACATATACGGCACCAGTAAGCCCTTCAGGTGTTAAGGTTATATTTTAAGATAGTAAAAAGTATCTTGTTTGAGGTAGAAAATATCTAGCCAGTTCCTGGAGACAGTTGAGTTGGTGCCTTTTTGTACCAGATCATCTACAGTATGTTGGGTTTTGAAGCTTAGCAAAATAAGAAATAATCTCAAATGAAATTGTGAAAAGGGTGACTACTGTCCTCTTTTGCAAGTAGAAAAGTGTTAGAGGTTATGTAACTTCCTGAGGCATGGAAGGAGTTGTAGTTAAGTGGCTGTAGAACGACAGGGCAGGATTGGTTGGGAGAAGAGTGCAGAATCTTAAATGGAAATTCTATAGGGTGAAAGTGCATGTGGAAGGGATGCAACTATTATGATTTAACTATCCTTTGCGTACTCAATCCTTTCCTGTTCTTCCTTAAGAGGACAGGCAATAGATTAGGAAAACCAATCTCAGCTGTGTTCCTAAAACTCTCTGAGGGAAAACTTATACTCATGATATGGAGGTGAAATGGCCCTCCTCCGGTCCTTAGGTTTTCCAATATAAACCCCCAAAAACCCATTGCTGTCCAGTTGATTCCAACTCATAGTGACCTTATAGGACAGAGTAGAACTGCCCCATAGGGTTTCCAAGGAGCACCTGGTGGATTTGAACTGCCAACCTTTTGGTTAGTAGCCATAACTCTTAACCACTACACAGACAGGGCTTCCTAGGTTTTCCAGTATAAGTCATGGCAAAAAATGCCACCTCAAGCCAAAAGACATCTGATTCATATTTTTGAAAGTCTATTTGGGATACATTTCACTTTGACCAGCTTAGTGTCATCTTTCAAAATAAGAAAAGAAAGCTACCTTCCAGGAAGATTCTCCTCTGAATCTGCTGAGATGGGAAAAGACCAATCTGGAAATAAGTATATTTGAAGCCCATGAGGTTATAAGTGGTGCAAACAGCTTGGATAAGGCCACCTACTTTACTTTCTCCTGTAAGAAATTTCAACATCACCTGCTTCTTCACTATTATGGATTAAATTGTGTCCATCAAAAAGAAATGTTGAAGTCCTAGCCTCTGGTATCTGTGAACATGACATGGTTTGGAAATAGGGTCTTTCAAGGTGAAGTAGAGTGGGCCCTAATTCCACCTGACTACTGTCTTATAAAAGAGGAGAACAGATACAGAGAGTTAGACAGAAGAAGGACACCCATGTAGATGAAGGCAGATACATCTGTAAAGCAAGGAACACCAAGGATTACTAGGAGCCAGCAGAAGCCAGGTGACAGACATGGAACAGTTTCTTGCTGAGAGACTTCAGAAGGAATCAACATAACAAATACCTTGATTTGGACGTCTAGTCTCTAAAACTGTGAGACAATAAATTTCTGTTCTAATAAGCCATCCAGTTTATGGTATTTTGTTATGGCAGCCCTAGGAAACTAAGACACTCACCAAGGCCAGGCCCAGAGGTATTACAGAAAGAACTAATTTTTGCTGATCTTCCACCTACCGTGTCTCCCTGGCTTATAGCATACCATTGGCCTGCTTTGCCAGAAATACATAGGTTATATTCATCAGATGTTATGGAATTGAAAATATAGTTTTTCATCTCATTAGTTGATCCATTTATTATTATTATTATTATTTAATCTGGTCTTATAGAAGGTAGATGATCCATTGGGGCACTAGAAAGGAAGCCTTTGGGTCACTGGAGGTAAAGGAAGTTGGAGGACAGGGGCGAGGGTGGGGAAGAAGGTGTCCAACTTTCTCTAATTATGGTGGTATGGGTTATTATAAAAATAAGTTGAGTTTGAATACCTGTTATGTGCACCATTCTGTTAGATCAAGAAACAATATATAAAAAAGAAGAAACTGAAGGAAAATTTAAAAAAATAGAAAGGGACAGTTAATTAAGCAGAGGTTAAAATTTAAAAAGAGAGAATAAGGTAAGAAAAATTAAGCTAAAAGGGAATGAAGTAGAAGCTAAAATAAGAGATTTAAAATCCTGATGAAGGTAAAAGGTTAAGAGTTTAAAAATACAAAACAGATGAGATTTAAAAATAAAAGATAAAATCCTATAAGCCAATGAGAGAAAAGGTTAAAACTCGAGTAAAAGTTATAATCGTTTAGGCTAAAGGGCTAAAGCTCATGAGATGAAAAGCTAAAAACAGATCATTCCTTGGGATAAAGGCTTTGGAACAGGAAATAAGAACAAAAAAGGCAAAAGAAGGAAAGTTAAAAATTAAATTAAAGCTAGAAAAATAAAGTGTCTTAGGGGAACGATTATTATTTTTTTTAAAAAATAAATTAACAGCAAAATGAAAGATAACCGGTTCTATGAGGTGAAGTGTGTGGCAAAGTTTTCAGGGAGACCTGGTTTTCCCTGTGAGGAGGAGCCTCAGGGAGGCTGAGTTGAGCTGTGTCTTCTGCATGTGCAGTCCAAGGGCAGAGGGCAGGGGCCACCACCTCCAGTCAGCTGGGGTGGGGGCTGTGCAAGCAGAAGCTGGCCTGGCCTCTGGAAATGTCATAGGTAATGCTTTCTTCTTCCATTTTTTTAAAAAGTCTTCCACTCTCTGTCTCTCTCTTGGTCTCTCTCTGTCTCTCGCCTGTTCCCTTCCCATTGCCACTCCTCCAGCTTCTGCCTTAGCATCTCTTCTCTGGTTTTCTTCATACTGCTTGTTTCCCCCTGTCTTTTTCTTTCCAATCTCCCCCCACAGTGTGATCAGATTAATCTTCTGAAAACACTATTTTGGTCATAGAATTATGTTGTATTAAAAACCTTCTGTGCTTATCATTTTAAAGACCAATCTCCTAACATATCTTATGAAATCTGACCTTAATGTACTTTTAAAAATAAGTTCCAGATCTTCTATGTGTGCATCTAAAGTGAGCCTTGTCTACTTCATTACTTATGCTAACCCCCAAGATACCTGGGGGTTAAGAATTTTGAAACTGGGAGTTTGATCATGAGATTTGGAATTATTTCAGAAAATAAGGAATTCTTATTTCCATTTTGGAAAAGTCAGAATAAATTGATATTGGTTTTGATTCAACTTTTGATTCCCAGAGAAAATTAAATAAGAGAGAGAGAAAAACAAAAAGAACTAGAATTCATATTCATGTGCCTCTGGGAAAATTAGATTTTATTTTTTACAGGGATTAATGTTAGAGCCCCCTTCTTAGCTCTTCCCCACAATATTTCCTGAGTTGAAGGATATACTGTCCTTAAAATGCTTCTAGAGCATTTCTCTACTCAGATCTGAAAATGATAATTCAGCTTCTCTCTGTTTGAAGTAAAAAAAAAAAAAAAAGACTTGGGAAAGAAATCTAACCATTTTTAAGATTAACCCAATGAATTTTCTGCCAAAACACCAGATGCGATTGGAAAAAATATATATATATCTGCCACAATTTTCTGCCTGGGAACTGTGCCTGCCTCTTTAACAGGGATAAGAAGAGCAAAGTAAAAGGATGAGGTAAATGGTAGCCTGTCTTGGTTATCTAGTGCTGCTATAGCAGAAATATCACAAGTGGATGGCTTTAACAAACAGAAATTTATTTTCTCACAGTTTAGGAGGCTAGAAGTCTGAATTCAGGGCACCAGTTCTAGGGGAAGGATTTCTGTCTCTGTCAGCTCTGGAGGAAAGTTCTTGTCTCTTGTGATCTTCTCTGCTCCTGGGCAATCTTCATGTGCTTGACATCTGTCTTCCCACTTCGCTCTTCCTGCTTGCTTGTTTAATCTCTTTATATTAAAAAATACATTTGACTCAAGATACACCCTACACTAATCCTGCCTCATTAACATAACAAAGATAACCCATTCCCAAATGGGATCGTAATCACAGGCATAGAGGTTAGCATTTACAACACATATTTTGGGGGGATGTAATTCAGTTCATAACACAGCCTTACTCAGAATAAACAGCGTTGTAATATCAAAAAATATTCTAGTTAAGACTGATTACAACACTAATTAATGTTAAAATTGTGTTATTTAACAAGAAAAACAAGTGTATCTTGAGGCAAATGCAGCACGAATGCATTTATTTAGCCTTCCTAAATACTTTTACATATCTTTCCAATAACACTTTCTGGCAATATTGTCAACTTCAGCCTGGGAACATTCTAGATTCAAAGCTAAGCTTTATATTTCTATTTTGTCATGTTGAATTTTTGTTTTCTTTTTTATTTTTACATGAATTTGGACATCGCCAAAGCCTTTTGCAAGCCAAGTTTATGTTGAGTTTGCGTATCCTTAGTTAGGTCATTTCTCCTTCCTCTTAGTGAATGAGAGCACATTAGAAATAGGACAGAATATTTGGGGATAGTTTTACATATGTACACATGTGTAGCTTAAAGCAAGACGATTTTAACCAAATCTGAAATTAGAAGACGGTCCCAACTTAATATTTTTGGCCATAAAAATTGCTCAGGTGACTTAAGTCCTCATTTTTATGTAATTCTGTGCTGTCTGGCTTCAGCCTACAGCAGGAGCAGAAGTTCCTATAAATTGTGTGAAAGCAGACTTGGCTATATACTTTTCAACACTCTTCAGAATGTATACAAAATCCAGAAGGAAGATGGGATCTAAAACTTCCTGCCTTCTGCTTTTAGAGTTACCCTAGTTTACTCAGTCTGAGGTTTGGATCATTCAATAATTCCTCATGTTTTCTGTATGCCTGTTTCCACTGATAATAAACCAAGGGAAATTGGCTCTATCAGTCAGGTTATAGACAAGGATAAGGAGCCCTGGTGACTCAACAGTTAAGCTTTCAGCTGCTAACTGAAAGGTTGGTGGTTGAAACCCACCCAGTGGCTCTGCAGGAGGAAGACCTGAAGATCTACTCTCATAAAGATTATGGCCAAGAAAATCCTATGGAGCAGTTCTACTGTCACATGGTGTCCCTATGGGTCAGAATTGACTTGACAGCACTTGACTACAACATAGACAAGGGCAGGTACCTGTCAGTCTTGCTTAATAAGTGTGTCCCTAGCACTTGGAGGAGTACCTGGCTCATGACAGGTGCTGACTGTTTATTTTGTTAAATGAACGAATGAATGAGTGAATGAATGAATTCATGAATAAAACATCTAAGCTTCTCATAACTAAAACTAATCGCTGAAATGGGTTGCAAAAAAAGTATTGAGTTCCTTCCCTTGAAAGTTTCAGATGTATGCCTATGTGATTGTTTAGGGGCAGTCCTAACTAAAGGCCACCCTGAATTCTGAGGTTTTATTTAAAACCAAACTTCAGATTTTATTTGGATTTCCCCAGTTTTTCCGTTAATGCCCTCTTTCCGTTCCAGGATCCGTTCCAGGATCCAATCCAGGGTACCACGTTGCGTTTAGTCGTCATGTCTCCCCAGTCTCCTCTGGGTTGTAATAGTTTCTCCTTGTTTTTCATGACCTTGACAGTCTTCAGGGGTATTTGGCAGGCATCCTGTGGAATGCACCCCATTCTGGGTTTGTCTGATGTTTTCCTTATGATTAGACTGAGGCTGCAGGTTTTTGGAAAGATTACCACAGAAGTGAAGTGCCCTTCTCATCATATGGTATCAGGGGGCACATGATATCCACATGGCATCACTAATGATGTCAATCTGAAGTTGTTTTTTTACCAAATCATTAGGATTACTTAACACTTTAATAGTACATGGGTGCTGCAAACAGTTAACGTGCTCGGCTGCTAAATTAGAAGGTTGTCGGTTCGAGTTCATCCAGAGGCATCTCAGAGAAAACGCCTGGCAATCTACTTCCGAAATACGAGCCATTAAAAACCCTATGTAGCACAGTTCTACTCTGACACAAACGGGGCATCATGAGTCAGAATCAACTTGATGACAACTGGTTTATAGTACATACAACAATTATACTTTGCATCTTCTGATTGGACGTCAAAGATCTCAATTTCACTGCTCTAAATTGAGAAATAAAAGCTTCCCCCTTTCTACTGATCTTACAGAAAGTAGGATTGTGTGTGGTCTTAGATACAAGGAATATTGTCTCTATAGCTTAACCTTTTTCTCTTTATCTGAAGAACCTTAGTGAAAGATGCTTGATACATTAATAAGGAGGGGTTTTCTCTAAGATTCTTGTTCATTTCTGATCCAGATAGAAACTTTGATGGCATAGAACTCAATTTAGCCCTCCCCAGTGTTAGCACATTAGACACCTTATAAAATATAATTTAGTTAATGCCTTGCCAGCCCTACAACCTTTAAATGTGATGTCATCAACACATTAAAAACATACGTTTGGGACCTCCAAGAAAAAAAAAAAAGTGAGTTTTGGCAGGTAACCCAGGAGGTAGGACGGAAGTAATAGTGTGGACTTCCTTTAGTTATACCTGAGTAATGCACTTGTGAACCGTAGGGCTGTGTGTTGTGTGCTGACGGGCAAAAATAAAGAGACTTCAAATTGAGCGTCAGACCACTTCATTCTAAAAGGATTGAGATGTTTTCCTCTGCTTTATTTTTTGCGGGAATATTTATATTGGAACTTTTCCATGTTAAGTCAAGTCAAGGTAAGTAAAGTAGTCTCTGGGGAATAGAGTGCTTGTCCAGAGGAGGTAATTACCTTTGGCCAGAACTTGGCATATGAATGAACACTTTGCTCCCAACAAGATCTTTAATTTGCCCAGCCTCACTCTTGAATTGGGCCTATTGGGCCTCACTACACTCTTGAAATTTTATTGGTTTTTCATTTTGTGCTTTCTGTCTTGGGATATAATTTAATGCATCCACAGCCACAATGCAATCAAGAAGTGCCTGTGACTCAGAAAGCGAGAGATAACAATGGATAGATAGTAAAGAAAATTCCTGGATTAAAGTTATTCTGATCATTGATGTTGCCACAAACTGTGATTTCAAGAAGAGTATTTCTAAATTTTTTTCCAGTTCATTGACTTTTTGAATATTTATTATGTGCAAATGATTATATTAGATGCAAAAGTGTACAAAAAGAAGTAAGAAATTGCCCCGCCTTCAGATAACATATTGTTACATAAAGATCAACTCCATAATCAATCATTAAATGTATAATATTAAATATAATAAAAATTAGAATGAAACATAGCAGTAGATTTTATGAAGCTGCTTATATGTTAAAATATAGAGAGATATGTAAACTGGATGAACATTTCACTTTATTAAGAGAGAAAGTGGTGCCTGGATGACATGGCTTGTATTTGGTCACCCATAAGCATATCTGACTCTCATAGATAAAGCTTCACAACACTCGCCCTCAGGATTTGGTTGTGGGCCAAGAGATATTATTACTACACAAGGTCAACCTTAGGCCTGTCAGCTACATAACTTGGCACTTTCCAATGCTGCACCCACATTCCTCGGCAGAAAAAAGCCTTCCAAGCATTCTAAGTTCTTAACCTCTAAGTTTTCATCAACCACACCTATAGGCACCATCTTCCTTCCTTTAGCATTCACCAATAAGCTGAGTAGGAACAGTTAATCCACCCAACACATATTCTTGACTTTTAGCATATGAAATGATGTAATAAATATTGGGAGACTTGCAGAGGAAAAAAGTCGTGAAAGCATTGTGGTGATTTTCATCATTTATTCATTCTGACATACCTTTTATAATCTTTCATTCTTCTAAGTAGGTCCTGTTTTGGAATGCACTGCTCAACAATGAGGGTTATCGTCTCTCAGTTGCAAGGATTCCATTGCTTCCCAGGGTATCCACATCTCGTTTCTTTCCTCCCTCCTCTCTACTCCATTTTTTTTTTTTTTTTGGAGGGATTGGGGACTTGGAGATTTTTCTTGTTTTCATATATCTTCAACAACGCATTTAAGTAAATTTTTGTATTTTATTCAGCATTTATGGTTTTGCACTTGAGGGCTTTTCAAAGTATCTAGTTCATCATACTTCTCAAAGTGGAAGTTCTCTCTAGAAACTCAAAGGAAGTCAAATAAATAAACATGAATTTTATACATTCCTTTCAGTTCTGTCTCAGGCTCTACCTTGAACACATTCTTTGCAATGAGTGACAGTAGTACCACAATCAGTTTACTGACGTTATTAGAAAACACATAGAATTCAGATAGGTTTTCTTCTGCACTTTCTACAGCCCTCTTCTCCACCCTGATTTTTTAATAGCAAAGATATTTTAGTGGTACTTATGGAAATAGGACATGTAAACTGGGCCTACCCTGAAAGAGCAACAAGAAGTCAGATCTGTTCTGCCTATTCGCCAGACAGGCTTATCTGGTGGACTTAGCCTCATGAAAGCATTTGGAAGAGAATTCCGTGGTGCAACATGAGTTGGTATAATGTGACTAGGGCCCAAGATACAATTGAGATGTGATCTGAACAGTCAGAAGGTCAGTTAAGATACAGAAGTAATAATGATAAGGTCGGTAATGATAATAAAAACTTACATCAGTGCTTTCTATCTGCCAGTCATTGTTTTAAGTATTTTATGTATTTACACCATTTAATGTTTGCAACAACCTTCTGAGGTAGATACCATGGTTATGGTTATTTTACACTGTTTATGTAACTTGCCCAAGGTCACCCAGATCGTATGTAAGTGCAAGAGCCAGGCCTTGAGTCCATATTATTAATCTCCATGCTGCATCTCACTGAAACACTTGTTATTGTTGTGTGCTGTTGAGTTGATTACAACTCATAGCGACTCTATAGGACAGAGCAGAGCTGCCTCGTAGGTTTTCCAGGGCTATAATCTTTACAGAAGCAGATTGTCAGATCTTTCTCCTGAGGGTGACAAAAACCAAACCCATTGCCGTTGAGTAGATTCTGATTCACAGCACCCTATAGGACAGAGTAGAACTGCCTCATGGGGTTTCCAAGGCTGTATATCTTGACAGAAGCAGATTGCCACATCTTTCTCCCGCAGAGCAGCTGGTGGCTTCAAACTGTCAATCTTCCAGTTGGCAGCCGAGAGCTTAACTGCTACGCCACCGGGGATCCTTTTTTAACCACTCTAGAGACGCCTAGTTCTATAGCTGATGATCTTAAGTCCAACTTGACATCTATTTAGATATTTAAAAAGAGATGAATTTCAGTTTTGCCTCACTTTAGCACTACATGACTCATTGTATTAGACCTTCTTGTATATTTATTTAGTGAATTAATAGTTTTAGATTTTTGTTTTAGAGGTGGAGGGTAAGGGTAAGAATAGGTTGTGTCCTTTTTTATTTAAGACCAAAAAATTGGGAAATATGCCATATATGGATTTAAGTAAGCTCAATTAACTTTAATCCTTAGAGCCTTTTCCATCATTTCTATCCATCTGGTGTTTGTCACTAGATAGATAAGTAAAGTAGAAAATGAGTTTATTTCTCTTCTTTTAAGCCTGCCCATTTTCAACTATAATGTTTCACATTTTCTTTTTCTTTATTGTGTCCCCAATGTACAGTTCTTATATTAATATCTGGGATAACAATGTCAAACAGGACAAACAAGGTCACTGAGCTACAAGAGTTTATCATCTAGTGGAGGTTATAGACAAGTGAATAGGAAATTTAAGTACAGTGGGATAAAATAAAAGTGATATTTTTGTCTCTTTTACCCACAGACACCTAGTTATCTTGGGATTTTACTATTAAATTAAAGTCAGACTTTTAAACCAAAATGGTTACTAATATGAATACAAGAAAAACATAAAGAAATTGTGGCTGTTGGTCTATGAAATTCTGTAATGATAATTCCCTGGCATAGTGAGATTTCATAAGTAGCATTAATGGGAGAAAAGCTATAATTTTAACATCTCTAGGTATATAATTTAAGAAGATAGAATAGCACCAAATCAAGGTCAGAAATAAATATTTGTTGACTGGATGAGTGAAGAAAAGCAAAATTGACTAAGGAGTTCTTCCATCTTGCCCTTAGTTGAGAAGCATTTGAACTATAATTATCTGTAACTTGCCTAATTTCATTCCTTTTGTTAATTATTGCCCTACTAGATCTCAATTACTTTTTCAGGTTTTATTTTTCATTGCAGAGATTTCAGGAATTCTCTTCTTTGTTCTCTTTTAGGACCTTCTGTTGCAAATCTAGTGTTGAGCTTTTTGAAAGTAACAGTTGCCCAGGAAGAGAAAAAGCCTAGGTAAAATTGCCCTGTACGTGCCTGTCTAAAAGGGCTAGTTTCTAAAAATTTACCTTTAATTAATTCAAATTATGTCATATGGGTAAATGGGAATGGCAATAATTCTACCTGTTTAGCATAATGGATCAGTGTTCTGTTTTCATTATAATCCCAATGTATTTAATCCAAATATTTAGATATTTAAAGACTACATAAGAGAAGAAGAGAGTTACAATTTGAACTTGAGCCTGGTTGATTAGTCTGACTCTTGCCTAATGCTTTCCAAATGAAGTGCCCCAGCCTCTGTAAGTTCTTTTGAGAAATTCCCAACTCAAATCTTCCTATAAATCACATTAAGTTTGAATAGCATAACAGTCTAAGTCTTTGACTAGAGCTTGCTTTTCAGAACTGAACAAACAACAAGTTAATACTAAAACAGCCATTAAAAAGAAACCACAAACCTACTTCCAGACTATACCCTACAAATTTTGGGGTCTCTGATGCCCAACTCAGAAGTTGTAGCTAATTCAGCAAGCAGAATTTGTGAAATGTTAGCAAAGACTCCTTTGACCACATAAAACACTACTATAATAACACAGTTGGTAGCCAAACCTTGTTGCTGGCTGCCATTAAGTTGCCACATTCACAGTTACCCCATGCAGAAATGAATGAAACACCGCTTGTCCTGTGCCACCCCCATCATCGGTTGCAAATTGTGATCCATAAGGCTTCACTGGCTGATTTTTGCAAGTGGATCACCAGGTCCTAGTCCATCTTATTTGTTATTTTCAAATAAACAGGAAGCTCTGCTGAAACCTGTTGAGCATCATAGCAACACACAAGGCACCACTGATAGATGAATGGTGGCTACACACACGGTGCATTGGCCAGGAATCGAGCTCAGATCTCCTGCGTGAAAGTGGAGAATTCTACCACTGAATCACCTTAAACTTTTAAAATTGCTCAACACCCAAATAAGACCTATGCTCACATAGTTAGACCTTTGTTTGGGGCCCACTGTGATGTTGGCCCTGTTCTAAGCTTCTACACACATCATCTCTTAACCCAAATAACAGCCCTGTGAGTTGAAGACTATTGCTAACTTCATGTTGTAAATGAGGACGTCATGTAGCAAACAGATGGGTGACGTCTAAGGTCACTGAGCTAGCCAATGGCAGGACCAGGACTGAAACCCAGGCCTTTCTGATTCAAAATTCCATCTACCTCCCTGCAGTTGAAGTCTCGTCTTTTGGTTGTCTACCTTGGAAGTGCAAAACTAATAAAGAAGGCATTAAGGGCAGAACTCAAGACGCAGAGAAATTTGTTGATTCTATGGCAATATATTGGTTCTCTCTTTTTACTCCATCCTCTAAAAGTGAAACTTTATCTATCTTCTCCTTCTCCCTTTCTCTCTTGCCTCTATCCTCTCTTATTCTCTTTGGTCCCCTTATTGTTTATTCCTATTGTTGTTATTAGCTGTTGTCGAGTTAGCCCCCGACTCAGGAGACCCCATGCACAATGGAACGAAATGCTACCCAGTCCGGTGCCATCCCCATGTTTGACTGCAGATTGGACTGTTGTGATCCACAGGATTTTCAATGGCTGATTTTCAGAAGTAGATCATCAGGTCTTTATTCCTAGTCCATCTTAGTCTGGAAGCTTTGCTGACACCCATTCAGCATCTTCACAACATGCAAGCCTCCACTGAGACGGGTAGTGGCTGTGCAAAAATGCATTGGCTGGGAATCACACCTGGGTTTGCAGCACGGAAGGTGATTCTACCATAGAACCACCAATACCCTCTAAGTACTAATAAGGGTAATTCTTTCTTGGTGCTCATTCAGAGACTGCAAAACTGGATGTATATCACAAAACAAAAGATGATTTAAAAATAGCCAGATAAAATAGAGTATGTAGAGATCAAAACACAAAATTCAAACCTCAAAGTCAGGCTTTCCCTCTCTCCCTCCGCCCCACACTCTTCCAATAAACTGGCGATAAAGAATCATTTTAGAACTGGAAAGAAACATAGATGTAATCAAGGCAATATCTTCACTGGAAAGACGAAGAGAGTGTGTCCTTAGGAGCATAGGTGACTAGCCCAAGGTCACGAAGTCAGCAAGTGGCATCTCTAGGACTTAGCCATGGGAACTTTCACTCTTAGCCTGTGCTCTCTTTTCTGACTCCACATGCTAGAGATGTCCTCAGTGATATACAGAGTGTCTTCATGGTTTCTCTTAATCCTCTTAATTGGGATTCTATGACACACTGGACAAGGCAGTGTGCATTGCCTTTATGACTTTGGGCTCTGGAATCAGGGAGAACGGGGTTCAAATTTTAAATGTACCACTAACTGTGTGATTCAGAACAAGTTACTTACCTATTCAATTTCCTTGTATGTAACATACTAACAATACTACATGCTTCCTATGGTAGTTGAAAGTACAGTATTATTCACACGTTACAGATAAGGAAATTAAGTCTTGAAGAGGGTAAGTAACATGTTCAGAATCACCAGTTAGTAAGTGGTAGAGTTGAAATTTGAACTCAGGTCTACCTGATTCCCACCCAGTGGCTCCACAGAAGAAAAGACCTGGCTATCTGCTCCTGTAAAGATTACAGCCTAGAAAACCCTATGGGGCAGTTCTACTCCGTCACTTTGATAGCTATGAGTCACAAATCAACTCAACAGAACCTAACAACAACAACAATGGATGTTGAAAAGATTAAAGAAAATAATAATGCTTAACATTTATAGGCTGCTTTCTCAGCATCATGTTCTGTGCTAAATGATTTTATAATAATTTTTTTTCATGTAATGCCATTATATGTGTCTCTATACTCTCTATACCTATATCTCTACCATTCATCTGTCATTTTGTTGTACTGTGGTGGCTTGCATGTTACTATGATGCTGGAAGCTATGCTACTGGTATTTCAAATACCACCATGGTCACCCATGGTAGAAAGTTTTCAGCAGAGATTAACAGACTAGGAAAAAGGACCTGGCAGCCTACTTCTGAAAAAACTGGACTGGTGAAAACCTTATGAATAGCAGTGGAACATTGTCTGATATAGTGTCATAGGATAAACTCCTCAGGTTGAAAGACACTCCAGATACGACTGGGGAAGAGCTGACTCCTCAAAGTAGAGTCAACTTCAATGGTGTGGATAGAGTCAAGTGTTCAGCACCTTTATTTGCTGATGTGGCATAACTCAAAGTGAGAAGAAACAGATGTAAACATCCATTAACGACTGGAATGTGGAATGTATGAGGTATGAATCTAGGAAAATTGGAAATGGTCAGAAATGAACTGGAATGCATAAAGATCAATATCCTAGGCATTAGTGAACTGAAATGGACTGGTACTGGCCGTTTTGAATTGGACAACCATATGATCTACTATGCCAGGAATGAAAATTAAAGAGGAATGATGTCACATTCATTGTCAAAAAGAACATTTCAAAATCTATCCTGAAGTACAACACTGTAGTGATAGGATAATATCCATATGCCTATAAGGAAGACCAAATAATCTGATTCTTATTCAAATTTATGCACTAACCCTAATGCCAAAGACGAAGAAATTGAAGATTTTTACCAACTTCTGCAGTCTGAAATTGATCAAACTTGTAATCAATATGCATTGATAATTATTGGCGATCAGAATGTGAAAGTTGGAAACAAAGAAGGATCAGCAGTTGGAAAACACGGCCTTGATGATAGAAATGATGCCAGAGATCGCATGATAGAATTTTGCTAGACCAATGACCTATTCATTGAAAATACGTTTTTTCAACAACATAAATGGTAACTGTACATGTGGATCTCACTGGATGGAATACACAGGAATCAAATTGACTACATCTGTTGAAGAAGATGTCAGAGAAGCTCAGTATCATCAGTCAGAACAAGGCCAAAGGCCACCTTTGGAACAGGCCGTCAATTACTCATACGCAAATTCAAGTTGAAGCTGAAGAAAATTAAAACAAATCCACGAGAGCCAAAGTAGGACCTTGAGTATATCCCACCTAAATTTAGAGACCATCTCAAGAATAGAGTTGACACATTGAACACTAATGACCAAAGACCAGATGAGTTGGGAAATGACATCAAGGACATTATACATGATGAAAGCAAAAGGACATTAAAAAGACAAGAAAGAAAGAAAAGACCAAAACGATGCCAGTGGAGACTCTGAAACTTGCTTTTAAATGTAGAGTAGCTAAGCCAATGGAAGAAATGATAACGTAAAAGAGCTGAAGAGAAGATTTCAAAGGGAAGCTCTAGAAGACAAAATAAAGTATTATAATGAAATGTGAAAAGACCTGGAGTTACAAAACCAGAAAGGAAGAACATGCTTCACATTCCTTGAAAGTTGAAACAACTAAGGAAAAAAATTCAAGCCCTGAGTTGCAATATTGAAGGATTCCATGGGCAAAATATTGAATGACACAGAAAGCATCCAAAGAAGATGGGAGGAATGCAGAGTCACTGTACCTAAAAGAACTGGTTGACATTTAACCATTTCAAGAGGTTGCATATGATCAAGAATAATGGTATTGAAGGAAAAAGTACAAGCTCATTGAAGACATTGGCAAAAATCAAGGCTCCAGGAATTGATGGAATACCAATTGAGATATTTCAACAAACGGATGCAACACAGGAAGTTTTCACCCATCTATGCTAACAAAATTTGGAAGACAGCTACCTGGTCAACTTACTGGCAGAGATCCATATTTGTTCCCATTCCAAAGAAAGGCAATCCAACAGAGTGCAGAAATTATCAAACAATATCATTAATATCACATGCAAGTAAAATTTTGCTGAAGATAATTCAAAAACAGTTGCAGAAGTACACCGACAAGGAACCGCCAGAAATTCAAGCCAGATTCTGAGGCCATGGAACAAGGGATATCATTGCTGATATCAGATGAATCTTGGCTGAAAGTGGAGAATATCAGAAAGATGCTTACCTGTGTTTTATTGACTGTGGAAAGGCTTTTGACTGTGTGGATCATAACAAATTATGGATAACATTGCAAAGAATGGGAATTCCAGAACACTGAACTGTGCTCATGAGGAACCTGTACATAGACCAAGAGGCAGTCGTTCAAAGAGAACAAGGGGACACTGTGTGGTATAAAGTAAAGTATGCATCAGGGTTGTATCCTTTCACCATATTTATTTAATTTGTATGCTGAGCAACTAATACGAGAAGCTGGACTATATGAAGAAGAATGGGGTATCAGGATTGAAGGAAGGCCCATTAACAACCTGCCCTATGCAGATGACACAAATGACACAACCTTGCTTGCTGAAAGTGAAGAGGCCTGAAGCACTTACTGATGAAAATCAAAGACCACAGCCTTCAGGATGGATTACATATCAACATAAAGAAAACGGAAATCCTCACAACTGGACCAATAAGCAACATGATAAATGGAGAAAAGATTGAAATTGTAAAGGATTTTGTTTTACTTGGATCCCCAATCAACACCCATGGAAGCAGTAATCAGGAAATCAAAAGACATATTATTGCATTGGGCAAATCTGCTGCAAAAGGCCTCTGTAAAGTGTTAAAAAGCAAATAAGTCACTTTTAGGATTAAGGTGCGCCTGACCCAAGTCATGGTATTTTCAATCAGCTCATAAGCATGTGAAAGCTGGACTATGAATTAGGAATACTGAGCAAATATCGATGTCTTTGAATTGTGATGTTGGTGATGAATATTGAATATACCATGGACTACCAGAAGAACAACCAAATCTGCCTTAGAAGAAGTATAACCAGAATGCTCTTTAGAAGCGAGGATGGAGAGACTTCATCTCGTATACTTTGGACATGTTATCAGGAGGGATCAGTCCCTGGAGAAGGACATCATGCTTGGTAAAGTAGAGGGTTAACAAAAAAGAACAAGACCCTCAACAAGATGGATTGACATGTGGCTGCAATAATGGGCTCAAACATAACAACTGTGAGGACCAGGTAGTGTTTAGCTCTGTTGTACGTAGGGTCGCTATGATTCGGAACGGACTTGACGGCACCTAACAACGGCAATAACAACATACCTGTGTCTCTACGACTGGTCTGTTAGTTTGTCATACTCTGGTGGCTTGTGTGTTGTTATGATGCTGAAAGCAATGCCAGAGATATTTCAAATACCAGCGGGGTCACCCATGGTGTAAAGGTTTCACCAGAGCTTCCAGACTAAGACACACATGGAAGAAAGTCTTGGCGATCCACTTCTGAAAATTAGACAATGAAAACTTTATGGATCACAACAGAATATTGTCTAATATAGTTCTGGAATATGAGGCTCCTAGACTGGAAGGCACTGCACAATAGCCACAACATGGACTCAAACATACCAATGATTATGAAGATTGTGTAGGATGGGCAACGTTTCATTCTATTGTATGTGGGATTGCCATGAGTCAAAGCTGACTCAATGACAACTATCAACAAATATATCTATCTTTATCTCCATTTCTATCTATCTATCATCTATAAAGGAGCCCTGATAGCCCAACGGTTAAGAACTCAGCTGCTAACCAAAAAGTTGGTGGTTCAAACCCACCCAGTAGCTCTATGGAAGAAAGACCCGGTGATCTACTCTCATAAAGATTGAAGCCATGAAAACTCTGGGACAGTTCTACTCTGTCACGTGGGGTCACTATGAGTTGCAATTGACTTGACAGACCCCAACAACATCTATCATCATATACATGTATATAAACAAACATATCCATTAGGAATTCATTTAAATTTTACTACATTCGTTTAAATAAATTAACAACCTGTGTTATGCAGATAACATAACCTTGCTTGCTAAAAGCAAAGAGGACTTGAAGCACTTGCTGATGAAGATCAAAGACCACCACCTTCAGTATGGATTACACCTCAACATAAAGAAAATGAAAATCCTTACAAATGGACCAATAAGCAACATCATGATAAACGGAGAAAAGATTGAAGTTGTCAAGGGTTTCATTTTACTTGGATCCACAATCAACACCTATGGGAGCAGCAGTCAAGATATCAAAAGACGCATTGCACTGGGCAAATCTGCTGCAAAAGATCTCCTTAAAATGTTGAAAAACAAAGATGTCACCTTGAAAACTAAGGTGTGCCTGAACCAAGCCATGGTATTTTCAGTAGCCTCAAATTCATGCGATAGCTGGACGATGAATAAGGAAGACTGAAGGAGAATTGACTCCTTTGAATTGTGGTATTGGCAAAGAATATTGAACAAACAAATAAGAACAAACAAAATAAGAACAAACAAATCTGTCTTGGAAGAAGTACAACCAGAACGCTCCTTAGAAGCAAGAATGGCGAGACTAGTCTCACATACTTTGGACATGTTGTCAAGAGGGGTCAGTCCCTGCAGAAGGACCACCTGCAGTCTGGCCATGTGGGGAGGAGCGCTGGTCTTTGGGGCACGAGGACCGCGGAGCCGGCCCTTTCTGAGCTCTGAGGGAGGCAGGTGCATGTGGGCTCCCCGCTTGATGCCGCTGAGCCTGGGTGCATCGTGTCGCAGGAGCCTGCCTGCCCCACCAGCGGCCCCCAAGGACCCACTGCTGGCACCCGTGCACGCAGGAGAAGTATGGCCTTCGTGGGACCGAGTCAGTTTTCTCCTGGTAGGCTTTACGTGGGTTGGTGCATAACTATGGGTTGTATGTAAGTCGAACATTCATAACCTGGGGGCAGCCTGTATTAAAAAAAACTAAACCCATTGCAGAAGAGTCGATTCCGACTCATAGGGACCCTATAAAGGTGGGGTCCTGATACTGTAGAGGTCAGGAATGATTTTTACATCATCCCAGTGAATGAGTGAATGGGATTTGCGGCAGGGATTGAGTTAAAAAAAAAAAAAATCCAAGAAAGCGATTTGTCGTGTACTGGAGTAACTGAAGCAGGATTCAGAAAGGAGTACAATAACAGAGAAGATGCAAGTCAGCTGCAAATGTAATCAAAAGGAAGAAAATTTGCCTAGGCAGAGAGAAGGAGAGTCTAGTTTGCAGCAGTTAACTGCAGGCAGGAGATCAGGAAGTAGTCTCTAGCTTGAGAAGTTAGGAAGCTGCTTGAGTGGCAGTGTGGCTTAACCTTGAGCTCAACACAGGGAGAAACTGGAAGGAGGAGACCTGACCTCTGCACTGATGGGACAACAGAGCAGAGGGGGAGATATTCAATGCATATTTGAGCTAGGAGGAAGGTTAGGATTTGAGATATACTAACTTGAATCATATTTCAATTGAACTGAGTAATGAATCCCTATACATATATCTCATGACATACAGTAAAATACATTTTCCAGTCTCACTGCCTGCCTGAGCTTGGGCTTTTTTCCACACTCCTTACTGAGCAGGGACAACAGGGAGGGCAAACAGGAAGGGACCACAGAGCCAAGTTTGAAGCCTTGGAAGAGAATCTCCTGAGACACTGGCTGAGAACCACAGAAAGTTATTTGTGGCAGAATCTTTCTGGAATTTTTCCATTTTGGGATACTCTGAGCCTACTTTGTCATGGGCCATCAGGACTTGACAAATCAATGTCATATGGACGAGTTCCTGCAGCTTAATAAAATTTTTTGCTCAAGGCCAGCATGAAATCTTTTGGGTGTATCAACTTCTTGTTAGCTGTGAGAGAGGTTTATATTGCCTGGCACGTAGCAAGCATTCAATAAACATTTAATTAAATTTATTAATTAAAATAAATGAATCAATAATGATCTACAGAGTACTTAGCATGGCTTCAGTAAATGGCAATATGGTTAGGTTACAATATGTTTACTTCTTCAGCTATTGATAGTGTTGGCAAAAACTAGCTTGCAAAAGTACAGTTTGAGTTTTTATTTTCTAGCATTTGGTTGAAACCGTTATGATTGGACTGTTTCCATGAAGTGAAAAAAATACCTTGGAGGAATAACAGTAACAATTCTTTTAAAACATGTTAGTTTCCAGTTAAGATGATTTGGAATCATAACCTTTTTCTCAAAGCTACTATTCATGAGGCTGAGTGAATAAGTGAATCATTCGCCCCCCCCACCTCCCCCCCAAAAAAACCCTAAGACCAGACTAAATTGTCTAATATTTTATTCATATTCATAAGAGGTTGGCTAAAAATCCTTTCCTAAGTTAAGCTGTCTTCTTTGTTCCCTCAAACATCCTTTCTTTCTTTCTTTTTTTAAGGGTAAGCCTTAGAGACTCAAGTTTGATTAGCTCAAAGTCTTTCCAACTTTGTATATCTGAGGCTAGTGCTCATTTTCTCATTAAGGATATTGTCCTACTATGTTAAAGACAGAGTGTCAAATAAGATCTGATTCCTTCTCTCATGGAGTTTTCAGTCTACCAGGAGAAAAAGATAAATCGACTATCAATTAAAATATAGTGCTGAGTAGGAGATACAGGTGCTGAAATAGAGTGATGTAAGGGCTCGGATAGTGATTTGTACAGGGTCCTCTAGCAATATAAGAAGGCAGTTTAGTATCGTGGTTAGGAGCTTAAACTTGGGGTTTTGAAGCCTGGGTTCTAATTTAGCCTCTGCCCCTCACTAGTTGTGTGATGGTGGGCAAATGAGCTTATCTCTTAGAGTCTCATGTTCCTTATCTGTAAAATTGAGATAGTAGTAGCATTCATCTAAAAAAAGTGTTGTGAGGATTAAATGAGATATGTTCTTAATTAAATAATGTAGAATAAATAAAAGTTTCTCAGCATCATGTTAGGTTCTAGCCTCTGTCTCCCTCACTGAGTTTATCTTTTCCACTCGCTACATACCAGCCCTACTTCTCCAGGTCCTGGAGTGCACCAAGGTTTCTCTGCCTTAGGGTCTTAGCACATGTTGGTCTCTCTTCTGAAATGCTCCAACTCTCCAATTTACCCCATTAATGGTAACTTTCTGAAGTCTCAGCTCAAATATCATTTTTACAGAGTGGTCTTTTTGGATCCAATAGCGTAAATCCATTCCAGTCACTCTGTTGTTTTCTTTTATAGCCTCCTATTGTTTTCGAACCCTCCCAGAGGCACCTTGGAAGAAAGGCCTGGTGATCTGCTTCCAGAAGTTCTATGGAGCACAGTTGTACTCTGCACACATGGGGTTGTCATGAGTTGGAATCGACTCGAAGGGCAACTAGTTTGGGTTTTCTTGATTTTTTTTTTTACATAGTACTTGTTAGTTTGTAATTCTATATTCTGCTGTATTTATATAATATTTTTCTTCCTTAATAGAATGAAAGCTCAAGGAGGATAAGAATCATATCTTTTTGGTTCATTGACATGAAATCAATGCTAAGTACAAAGCTTGGCACGCAGGCTATACTTTAAATTTTTTATATTTAATGAGTAAATAAATAAATGGAAACATGCCTTTGCATATAAAACATCAGCACTGTGTTTGGCTTATTTATTGTAAAAACAAATACAAAAAACCCAAACCCGTTGCAGTCGAGTCAATTCAACTCATAGCGACCTCACAGGACAGAGTGGAGCTGCCCCATATGGTTTCCAAGGAGCGGCTGGTGGATTCGAACTGCTGACATTTTGGTTAGCAGCAGAGCTCTTAATCACTGCTCCACCAGGGTAAGTGTCTTATAAATAAATGCTAACTCTTACAATTTCAAAGAGCAGGCATCAGATTTAGATTGTGGGGTTGTCAGAAGTCAGAAGTTTTCCTAGAAAAGGTGACATTGGAGATGAGTTTTGAAGTCAAGTTCTTACAACCCCCATGTTTCTGGGCTTTACAGAACAGAGGTTTTCAGGCTGTATTTCAGGCTATATTTTATGGAAACCCAGAAGAACTTTGAGGCAGGGAGAAAAAGACTAGTTACTTCACTTTTGATATTATTTAGCACAGTTACTTCTGAAGTTTTCAAAGCATTGCCTTACATTATCTCTCTGAGGGAGGTAACAGGAAAGATTATTATTTTTGTTTCAGAGTAGGGAATTACAGAACAAGAAACAAAAGTTAAATCAAGCCATGTGATGGAAGAGATAAAAGAATAAAAGGCAAAGGGCAGCAAAGCAAACTTTAACACCAACAGGTCAAGAAGATTCCCTAAGTGAAACTCACTACAGCCTCATCAGGAATCAGAGGGCTCAGTCATAGTAGGCCTTGGCCTTGATTTGGTGGACTGAAATGACCTCCAGCAGGTCAGTGTAAGATTCTGATAAAGTCTGAGGAGTTTACAACATGCTTATAATTTTTTTTCAGTATCTCGATTTGACAACATTTTTCAAGAAAATACTGAAAATTTCAGATTAGAATGACTATGTATGGAGTTGTATGAGGGACCATCATTCTACTACATACGCTAATATTCCAACTTTGCCTGTCTAAACTCATTTAAAGAGCTTAAAGTGATCAAAAATGTTGAAGTATTTAACATCTGTTTCCCTTAAAATAAGTGAAAGGCAGAAGGATTACATCTTCCTTTTAGACAACTCATCAGTGTCTACAACAGGAAGAAAAGGGATTCTGATTTCTATTCAAGGAAGTATTTTTCTCATTCTCCGTTGGCCTCTGGTCCCCTAAAGTAACAATTCTCAACAAAGATGACAATGGAGACTATCAGGCTTAGCTCATCACTTTTCTCTGCCTAAGTTTTGGCAGACTTGGCCCAGACCATCTGAATCACTGGACCCAGTGCCACTTTTGAAATGAATACAGTTGCTTCCTCCTGCCTGACATACCAGTCTTGTAGACTAAGGCTATTTACTCCTTTGAGTCAAAATCTACTTAGTGTCTATTATAGACCAAGCTCTAAATTAAGCTCCAAGAATGCAAACACAAATGAACAAGATCACTACTTATGAGGAACTCCAGTCTACTGGATAGAGAGAAACACCAAAAATTTATTGCAGTGTGGTAAGTGCTCCAAGATAGGCACAGTTACATGGGAAGTCCAGGGGAGAAAGTAAGGCCATTAAATAATTCATTTATGGGGCATCTATTTAAGGCAAAGCCTTGTCCTATAGCTGAGAAAATAAATGATGAAAACGAAAAGTTTCTTTCCTACCAAGAATGCAATATGCTCTTATGAGAAACAAACACATTTGCTTTTATGAAAGGCGAGTATTGTATAAAGAAATCTGTGATAGATTCTTTAAATAACTGTGAAAAAGTATTCTGTGCCCGAGAAGGACTTTTATTTCAAGCATTATAACAGACTGTTATATAAATCCTCTCTGGAGGAATGTACCTTTAACATAGGCCTCAAAAATTCCCAAAGATGATGTTTATTAAACATGTGCTCATGATATCAAAATCACAAAATACAAGGAAAGAAGCAATTATGAGTATGAATCAGCAAAAACAAAGAAAGAAAAAAACAACCACACAAAATAAAAACAGCAGCCTCAGACCCATAATGACATTAGATATTGTAATTGTTGAATTAGTATGTTAGTGTGTTTAAAGAACTAAAAAAGAAAATTTGAAAAGAATATTTGAAGTATGAGTCTAGAACAAGAAATTTTAGAAATGAATAGGCAGATTAAAAGAAAAAATAGAAATTATATAAATAAAAATATAATAACTGAAAAGAAAACACAATTAGATAAAGCTGAAGAGAGACTTAACGTATAGGAAGATATATAAAGAAATAAAGAATGTAACAGAAAAACTATTGAAAAGAATATTTGAAGTGTGAGTCTAGAATAGAGATTTTAAAAATGAATAGGAAGATTAAAACTCAAATAGAAATTACATAAATAAAAAATATAACTGAAAAGAAAACACAATTAGATAAAGCTGAAGAGAGACAATGTATAGAAAGATACCTGAAGAAATAATGTAACAGCAAAACCAAAAAGACAAAAAAATTATAAAAGATAAGTCATGAAACATGAAATACATTGTTGCTGTGTGCCCTCGAGTCCATTCCAACTCATAGTGACCCTATATGCCAGAGTAGAGCTGCCCCATAGAGTTTCCTAGCCTGCAATCTTTATGAGAGCAGATCGCCAGGTTTTTTCTCCCATTGAGTTGCTGGTGAGTTTGAACTGCCAGCTTTCCATTAGCAGCTGAATGCTTAACCATTGTGCCACCAGGGCTCTTATGAAATATGTAGTGGGACAATATAACAAACAACTAATTGAACTTCCAGAAAAAAAAAAAAAAAACGCAGAGAGACACTATATGAAGCGATAATGTCTAAAATTCTCCAGAAATGATGAAAGGATATGAATCCGTAGAATAAGGAAGTCCAGTAAGTTCCAAAAAAATCAAATAAGAAGAAATCTACATCAAGATGCTTGATAGTGAAATTTCTGAATATCAAAGATAAAGAAAAATCTTAAAAACAGTAAGAGAAAGAAACTGGTTATCTATGAAGTAATAATAGTTACACTGACATCTAACTTTTCAAAAAAGAAAAACAATGCAAGCTAAAAGAACATAGAAGAATATCTTCAGAGGGTAGAGAAAGTACTTGTGAACTGAGTGTGGTATACCCAAGAAAACTCTCTCTCAAGCTTGAGAATTGTTGTTGGTGTTATTGTTAGGTGCTGTTGAGTCAATTTAGACTCACAGTGACCCAATGTGACAGAGTAGAACTGCCTGATAAGGTTTTCTAGGCTGTAATCTTTATGTGAGCAGATCACCAGGTCTTTCTCCGGTGGAGTGGCTAGGTGGGTTTGAACCACCAATCTTTTGGTTAGCAGTCGAACACTTAACCACTGTGCCACCAGAACTCCTTAAGAATAACATAAAAAATATTTCACAAGAACAACACATGGATTTTTATCCATCACATACCATAAATATGCAAGAAGAACAGGTGAAAAAAAAAATTGTGTAAACAGTAGCAATAATACCTAATTTGTGGGGGATAATAGTGATATAATCAAAATATTGTTCAGAAGGAGGGTAAATAGTGACTAGTTTTAGACTTGGTTAGATTAAATACACATGCTAATATTTCTAGGGTGATGATAAAATAATAAAGGAAAATGTATAATTCCAAACCTGTGGTGGGCAGGGAAAAGAATGAGAAAAAGAAATACATAAAAATATGCAAGAAAGAAGATAAAAAGACACAGAAAAGCAGAAAATTTAGAAATCACAAAATAAAAAAGTAGAGTGAGTTAAAATATGTTAGTAATCAGAACAAATGCATATAGGCTAAATTTTTCAGTTAAAGAACAAAATTGCCAAATTGGTTAAGAAACAAAATCCAACTATATGCTGAATTCAAGAGGCATACCTGACACAAAAGGACTCAGAAAGGCTGAAAGAGAAAGGATGGGTCAATAGGCCTATGAAAATGGTGCTAAACTCTAATCATCAGGTGAAAAGCAGATAATGATACCACGACACACCATCGGTTCAGAGGTGGAATTCTTGCCTTACGCGTGAGAGATTTGGGTTTGATTCACAGCCAGCACACCTCAAGTGCAACCACCACCAGTCTGTCAGTCAGTAGAGACTTGCTAGTTGCTATAATGCTGAACAGGTTTCAGCAGAGCTTCCAGACTGCCATGCACTAGGAAGAAAGGCCTGGTGAATGGAAACCCTATGAATCCCAATAGTCTAATTCCATTGTATGTGGGGTCACTATGAGTCAGGAGCTGAACTGATGGCAGCTAGCAACCACACAATCTTCAGATAGCAAAAAATTTAAAGACTAACAGTATTAAGTTTGGCAAGGATGTGGAGCAATAAGAATATTTATATACTGCTGGTAGGAAGTGTGAGTTGGTATAATCATTTTGGAAAGCACTTTGACATTACTTAGCAGAGAAATTCACACACATGTGCAGCAGGATACCCGTAAAAGAAAGTTCATAGCAGCACTGTTTGTAATAGCTCATACTAGAGACAATCCAAGCGTCCATCATCAAAACAATGGATAAATGTGGTATATTCATGCAATAGAATACTATGCAGCAATAAAAATAAATGAAACACATCCATAAAAAATATCAAATATTGAAAAATATAATCTTGAACTAAAGAAGGAATACACAAAAAGATACATAGAGAATGACACCATTTATATAAAATACAAAAATAGGTAAAATAAGCACTATGGTTTAGGCATGGATATTTGGGTGGTAAAACTATAATGGCAAGCAAAGGTATGATTACCAGAAAGTTGTATTAATGGTTTCATTTGTGTGGACGCAGAGGCATGTTTTCAGGAAGGGGGCTTCTGGGAAGCTGGCGGTATTGTGTTTCTTGACCGGGATGGTAGTCACATAGTTGTTTATTTTATAATTATTTGTATTACCGTGTACTTAAGTTATTTCTCGCTTTTCTCTATAACTGTTCATGTAGTAATAAAAAGAAGCAAAAGAATGGGAAAAGGATGGAAAATATACGCTAGGCAAATATTAGTAAAGAGAAAGATGATTTGACTATGTTAATTGCAGACAAAATAGATTTTAAAGCAAAAACCTTCACTAGAGAAAGGTCATTAATGGTTTAAAAGTTCAATTCACCCAGAAGACAGTTCTAAATGTGCCTGCACTTAAGAAAAACAACTAATGCTTCTCATGTTCCAGACACTATTCTAAGCACTTCTGATACATAATACATTAACTTTCAAACAACCTAACGAGGTTAATATTATTATCTCCTTTTTACAGAAGAGGAAACAGACACAAAGCAGTTCAGTAACTCGACTACATGCACAAAGCTAGCAAATGACATAACCAGGAGTTCTACCCAGGTTAATCACAGTTTCAAAAGTATATAAAGCAAATTTGTTTGTAGTAGAAAGAGAAATTAACAAATCCACCAGCATAAAGAAAAGTTTTAATACAATTCTCTTGGTAGTTGATAAACCAAGTAGACCAAAAAAAAAAAAAATCAGAAAAGATATAAAATGCTTGAAATAACACAATTAATAAGTGTAGTTCGTGGACCTCTATAGCACAGGACTGCATCCACCAACTGGAGAATAAACTGTTTTAAGCATGACCATTTACAAAACTTGACAGTTTACTTGCCATAGAGGAATTCTTAAAAAAATTCAGATAACCGTTTTTTGTGTAGACTTTGTTCTCTAACTGCACTTCAGTCACACTAGAAATCAATACAAAAGTATTTTTAAAAATTACATACATTTATGCTACAATATGGATGAACCTTGAATACATTATGCTTAATGAAATAAGTAAGTAACAAAAAGACAAATATTGTATGATCCCACTTACATGAAATATCTAGAATAGGCAAGTATATAGACACCAAAGTTTATTAGTGGTTACCACAGGTGGTTGGGAGGGACGGGAAAAGGGCACTCACTGCTTAGGGGACACTGAGCTTCTGTTGAGGATGATGGAAAAATTTGGAAACACTCGTGATGGTTGAAAAATATGATAAAAATAATGCCCTGAATTGTACAGGTGAAGAATGTTGAATTGGCAAATGTTTCGTTACATATATATTTGCCGCAATTTAAACAATCACCTACATTTGAGAATTTTAAAAGAGGTGAAATTAAAATTTGGAAGGAAATGTCAACAGGTGTGTATGGTAGCAATAACTGATGTTTATGGAGGGCTTGTTTAGTTCTAGGCACTGTTCCAAGTGCTTTATCTGTATTCTCTCTTTTATTCCTCCAACAATCTCAGGAATTAAGTCCTTCTATTAATCCTATTTTTACAATTAAGAAAATCAAATAACTTGCCTAAGCTCACACAGCTGGTAAAAGGTGGTGACAGGGTCAAATTTGATATGTCTGATTTCAGAGCTATACCGACCAGGGAGAACAGCAAAGATGGAGAAACAGAGAAATGGAAGGTATATTTGGGGAATGTGTGGACGAGGTAGCTGGACTGTGGGGAATGTTGGTGATAAAGATGAAAAAACAGTATCCGATCATAAAAATATAACAAATTTGAATGCTGAGTCAGACTCATTCTCTCTGTACCAGGGAAACACTGAAGATTATGGAGCAGAGAAGTAACGTGATGAAAGTGTATTTTAGGAAGATGTATCTGTTGTCACTGAGGAGAAACCTTTTTTTTTTTTCGGTGGGGCAGGAGGGAAGGTGTCACAAGATCTTTCAGCAGAAACTAGAGAGGACCTGTACCAGAGAAATGTGGAAGGAAGAAAAGGTGCATTTCTGAGGAAGAATTGACATTTGATACACGATTAGATATAGAAGGTGATTGCAAACTTTCAAGACTCTGTTACTGAGAAGACAGTGCTGCCATCATCCAACATAAGGAAAGAAAATGAAGGAGTAATTGGGGATGGCAGTTCTCTGAATTGAACATGTTGACTTCAAGGTATCTGGGAGATAGAAATGTTGAGAAGTGTATTGGCGATGCTGGGAATGTGGAGCTGGACTCAGAAGCAAATCAGGGCTAGGGATGTAGGCTTGGGCATCATCTGTTGTGGTATAAACACATGGGTGATTTTGGAAAGAAATTTCTTCAGAGTAGCATTACCTAATCCTGGATGGCAAAGGTTAGAGGAGAGAAGGGGTGGAGAAGTACAGACATCCAGTGTCTGCTAATCTTTTAAGAAATTGGGTAATAAAGAGAAAGTGAGAAAATGGTAGGTTAGAGGGAAACGGGGCCAAACTAGTAATAATTGCTGACAGTTATTGTGTGTTTGGAGTCCCTGGGTAGCACAAAAGGTTTAAGTGCTTAACTACAAGCCAAAAAAATTAGTGGTTCAAACCTACCCATAGGCACCTTGGAAGACAGGCCTGACAATCTGCTTCTGAAACATCATGGCCTTGAAAACCCTATGGAGCAGTTCTCTGCACACATGTGTTACCAACTAAAAATAACAGCATTGTGTATTTACTAAGAGCTTTGCATCGACTTTTTTTTAAAATATTTTATTGTGTTTTTGGTGAAAGTTTACACAGAAAACTAGGTTCTCATTTAACAATTTCTGGACATATTGTTCAGTGACATTGATTGTATTTTTCACAATGTGTCAACATTATCATTATTTCCATTCTGGCTGTTCTGTTTCCATGAATCTAGTTTTCCTGTCCCCCCTAACCTCATTTTTGGTCTAGGGTAAGTGTTTACCATTTGGTTTCATTTAAATGATTATTTAGAGAAGCACAGTACTCACGGGTGATATTATTTATTTTATGAGCCAACTGGTCATTTTGCAGAAAGGTGACCTCCAGGAGTGTTTTGAGTTCCAAGTTGAAAGGATATCCCAGGGCAATAGTCTTGGGGGTTTGTCTTAGGCTGGGTTCTCTAAAGAAACAAAACCGGTAAAGTGTATAAATACATATACAGAGAGAAATTTCAAGGAAATCGCTCATATGGTTGTAGAGGCTAGAATATCCCAAGGCTGTGGGTCAGGATAGAGGTGTCTCCTAATTCATGTAACCACAGTGGCTGGTGAACCCAAGATCAGCAGGTTAGAGAGCAGGGCTCTTTCTCACAGGCTGCGAAGATTGATGAATCCCAAGATAGACAGGCAAGACCACAGGTAAGCTGCTAGCTCAGGTCCCAAGAACTGGAGATCAGATGAACAGGAGCCAGCTGCAGGATCTAGCACGAGCAAAAAGCCCCCAATCCTTGCCAGAATGTCCCCTTATATTCATTTTGGCCACACACCCAAGGAAACTCCCTTTCAACTGATTGGCTACTCACAGCAGATCCCATCATGGGGATGATCACATATTAAATCTCAACAGGGAAGTGATCACAACACTATATGACTGCCAAAACCCTGAGAATCATGGCCCTCTCAAGTTGACACACAATCTTAACCATCACAAGGTTCTTCTAGTCTCTACCTGTCCAGTAAGTCTGGCCTTTTTTTAGGAATTTGAATTTTGTTCTACATTTTTATCCCGTTCTATCCAGGACCATCTATTGTGTCTCTGGTCAGAATTGGGGTTGTGGTAGCCAGGCACTAGCTAGCTCTTTTGGTCTCAAGGTAATGAGGCTATTGTTCTTATAGACTGTTAGTCATATAGACTAGTTTCTTCTCTGAGTCTTTGGTTTCCTTCTTTCTCTTTTGCTCCAGAAGTTGTATCTTAGATGGTCACTCACAAGCTTTTAAGACCCCAGATGCTACTCACCAAACTAGGACGTAGAACATTATCTTTATGAACTGTTGTTGTTATTAACTGCCATCGAGTCAGTTCTGACTCATAGAGACCCTGTGTACAATGGAACAAAACACTACCTGGTACCATGCTATCTTCATGATCCTTGTTATGCTTGAGTCCATTGTTGCAGCCACTGTGTCAATCCATCTCACTGAGGATCTTCCACTTTTTCACTGACCCTCTGCTCTACCATGCATGATGTTCTTCTCCAGTGACTGGTCCCTCTTGATAACATGTCCAAAGTATGTGAGACAAAATCTTGCCATCCTTGTTTTAATGAGCATTCTGGCTGTACTTCTTCCAAGACATTTGTGGGTTCTTCTGGCAGTCCATGGTATATTCAATACTCTTTGCCAACACATTAATTCAAAGGCATCGATTCTTCTCTGGTCTTCCTTATTCATTGTCCAGCATCATGCAAGCCCCTATAGTACAACAAACTGACAGACACGTGGGGGCTTTATGAACTATATTGTGCCGATTGATCAAGTTGCCACATAAGACTATAGTCCCAAGCCCTCAAACCCACTAAACCATTCCCACCAGGTGTTTGGTTATGTCAGGGAAATATCCGTAACTGTGTCCCCAAAGTGATTTATTTTATTTATGAATATGTATGCAGCACACATAAACATGTACATACATATGCCTACAGATACACCTATATACACACATCCATCTATTTATATGTACCTTCCTCTAAATATATATGTGTATATATCTATCTGTGCAACCACACACATATTTTTTAGTTGTTGTTACTGTTGTTGCAAAATTGTATATATTATAGCATTTACAAAATCATCCCTTATTCCCTTATTCTTTTTTTTTTTTTTAATATGTCTGCTCCTGGATATATATATATATATATACATATATATACCTCCTTTATTCATACATGCTTTTTTATCACCTGGTGAGATAAATTCAGTATATTAGTCCCCATTGTGAAGTTGAGGGAATCCAGACTTGGAGAAATCGTGTTATATGCCCACTGACCAAACTACCAAATCCAGGGAGTGAAGGAATCAGGATTTAAACCAGGGCTTTCCATGAATGAATCTAGAGTTCTTGCTGTTTCAACTTTGTTTTTTACCTTTTTACAATATTCTGAACATTCCCAGCAGCTCTTTTTTTCTTTTTCTTTTTTTAAATTTGGGAAGTTTTTATTTTTTTTTTATTATACTTTAGACGAAAGTTTACATAACAAATAGTTTCTCATTAAACAGTTAGTACATATATTGTTTTATGATGTTGGTTAACAACCAACCCCATGACATGTCAACACTCTCTCTTCTCGGTACCTTGGGTTTCCTATTACCAGCTTTCCTGTCCTCTCCTGCCTTCTAGTCCTTGTCCTGGGCTGTTGTGCCCCATTAGTCTTGTTTTGTTTTATGGACCTGTCTAATCTTTGGCTGAAGGGTGAACCTCGGTAGTGACTTCAGTACTGAGCTAAAGGGTGTCCAGGGGGTATACTCTCAGGGTTTCTCCATTCTCTGTCAGGCCAGTAAGTCTGGTCTTTTTTTTGTGAGTTAGAATTTTGTTCTACATTTTTCTCCAGCTCTGTCAGGGACCCTCTGTTGTGATCCCTGTCAGAGCAGTCAGTGGTGGTAGCTGGGAACCATCTAGTTGTACTGGACTCAGTCCAGTGGAGGCCATGGTAGTTGTGGCCCATTAGTCCTTTGGACTAATCTTTCCCTTGTATCTTGTTTTTTTCATTCTCCCTTGCTCCCGAAGGGGTGAGACCAGTGGAGTATCTTAGATGGCTGTTCACAGGCTTTTAAGAACCCAGACACTGCTCACCAAGGTAAAATGTAGAACATTTTCATTATAAACTGTGTTCTGCCAGTTGAGCTAGATGTTCCCTGAGACCATGGTCCCCACAGTCCTCAGCCCAGCAATTCAATCCCTCAGGGAGTTTGGCTATGTCTATGGAGCTTGCATGACCTTGCCTTGGACAAGTTGTGCTGGCTTCCCTAGTATTGTGTACTGTCTTAACTTTCACCAAAGTTACCACTTATCTATAGTCTATTTAGTGTCCCCCCCACCCTTTCCTTCCCTCATAACCATCAAAGATTATTTCTTTGTGTGTGTAAACTTCTTCATGAGTTTTTCCTTTGCATGTCGAATTTATTTTATTTTTTAAAATTTATTATCTTTTTTAGCCCATATAACATTTTCATTGGTTAACAGAGAAAGGAGTTAGAACTAGAAGAATCTTAATAACCATCTAGTCCATCTTTCATTTTACAGATGTGGAAACTGAAGCTCAAAAAGAAAAGACTTTAAGTCATTTGTCCAAGCCTGTTAGTCCATGCTGTAGTCAGGAATAGACTATCTGATCAGTTTTTAAAGTTCTCTGTGAACTCTGGAAAGGAATGGTGTATAGCTAATAAATGATCCTTTTTCATATTCTGGTATTCTTTTTTTTTTTGCATTTTTTTCCTTTTAATTTTTTTATTGTACTTTAGATGAAGGTTCACAGAACAAATAGTTCCTCATTAAACAGTTAGAACACATATTGTTTTATGACATTGGTTAACAACCCCACGACATGTCAATACTCTCCCTTCTCGACCTTGGGTTCCCTATTACCAGCTTTCCTGTCCCCTCCTGCCTTCTAGTCCTTGTCCCTGGACCGTTGTGCCCCATTAGTCTTGTTTTGTTTTATGGAGCTGTCTAATGTTTGGCTGAAGGGTGAACCTCAGTATTGACTTCCGTACTGAGCTAAAAGGGTGTCCAGGAACCATACTTTCAGGGTTTCTCAAGTCTCTGTCAGTCCAGTAAGTCAGGTCTTTTTTTTGTGAGTTAGAATTTTGTTCTACATTTTTCTCCAGCTCTGTCAGGGACCCTCTGTTGTGATCCCTGTCAGAGCAGTCAGTGGTG
>NW_004444059.1:5791245-5814174 GCF_000243295.1 Trichechus manatus latirostris | reverse complement strand
GTAGTTTTCTCACAGATTCTTTAGGGTTTTCTATGTATAGTATCATATCATCCACAAATAGGGACTGTTTTACTTCTTCATTACCAATTTGGATGCTCTTTATTTCTTTTTCTTGCCTTATTGCTCTAGCTAGAACTTCCAGCACTATGTTAAATAGGAGTTGTGATAAAGGGCATCCTTGTCTTGTTCTTGTTCTCAAGGGGAATGTTTTCAGCCTCTCTCAATTAAGAATGATGTTGGCCGTTGGTTTTGCATAGATACCCTTTATTATGTTAAGAAATTTCCCTTCTATACCTATTTTATTGAGAGTTTTTATCAGGAATGGTTGTTGGACTTTGTTGAACACCTTTTCTGCAACAATTGAGATGATCTTGTGATTCTTTTCTTTCCTTTTATTTATGTGGTGGATTACATTGTTTGATTTTCTAATGTTGAATCATCCTTGCATACCCAGTATGACTCCTACTTGGTCGTGGTGTATTGTTTTTTTGATATGTTGCTGAATTCTCTTGGCTAGAATTTTGTTGAGAATTTTTGCATCTACATTCATGAGAGATAATTGGTCTGTAATTTTCTTTTTTTGTGGTGTCTTTGCCTGGTTTTGGTTTCAGGGTTATGCTGGTTTCCTAGAATGAATTCAGAAGAGTTACTTCCTTTTATATATTCTGAAATAGTTTGAGTACTACTGGTATAAGCTCCTCTCTGGATGTTTGGTAGAATTCTCCAATGAAGCCATCTGGGCCAGGGCTTTTTTTTGTTGGGAGTTTTTTTTTTTTTTTGATTACCGTTTCAATCTCTTCTCTTGTTATGGGTCTATTCAGACTTTCAACATCACTTTGTGTTAGTCTGGGTAGGTAGTGTGTTTCTAGAAATTTATCCATTTCCTCTAGGTTTTCAAATTTGTTGGAGTATAGTTTTTCATAATACTCTGTTATAATCCTTTTTATTTCAATTGGGTCTATTATAATGTCCCCCATTTAGTTTCTTGTTTGGGTTATTTGTGTCCTCTCCTGTTTTTCTTTTGTCAGTTTGGCCATTGGTTTGTAGTTTTGTTGATCCTTTCAAAGAACCAACTTTTGGTTTTGTTGATTCTTTCTATTGTTTTTCTATTCTCTATTTCATTTATTTCTGCTTTGATCTTTATTATCATTTCTTCCAGTGGTTGTGGGCTTCTTTTGCTGTTCTCTTTCTATTTGTTCAAGTTGTGTAGTTAATGTTTTGCTCTTGTCCCTTTCTTCTTTTTTGATGTGTACATTTATTGCTATAAATTGTCTTCTGAGGACTGCCTTTGCTGTGTCCCAAAGATTTTGGTATGATGTGTTTTCATTCTCATTTGATTCTAGGAATTTTTTAATTCCATCTCTGATTCCTTCTATTACCCAGTGGTTTGTAGGCAGGGTGGTATTCAGTTTCCATGTAATCAATTTTCTTTCCTTGCTCTTCCTGTTGTTAATTTCTACCTTGATGGTATTGTGGTCAGAGAAGATACTTTGTATTATCTCAATGTTTTTGATCTTGTTGAGGATAGCTGTGTGGCCTAAGTTGTGGTCTCTTCTGGAGAACTTTCCATGTGTGTTGGAAAAGAATGCATACTTTGCAGCTGTAGTGTGGAGTGTTCTATATATGTCTATGAGGTCAATTTGGCTGATTGTGCCCTTTAGGTCTTCTGTATCTTTGATGAGTTTCTTTCTAGACATTCTTTCCTTTACTGGGAGTGTTGTGTTGAAATCTCCTACTATTATTGTGGAACTGTCAATTTCTCTTTCCAGTGCTGTTAGAGTTTCTTTAATGTATTTTGGAACCCTGTCATTGGATGCGTAGATGTTTATTATGGTTATGTCTTCATGGTGGATCTTCTCTTTAATCACTATATAGTGTCCTTCTTTGTCTTTTATGGTGGATTTTGTTTTAAAGTCTATTTTATCTGAGATTAGTATAGCACTTCTGCTCTTTTTTGATATCTGTTTGCTTGATATATTTTTTCCATCTTTTGATTTTTAATAAATTTATGCTTCTGTTTCTAAGATGCATCTTTTGTAGACAGCATATTGATGGCTTTTTTAAATCCATTCTATCACTCTCCATCTCTTTATGGGTGCATTTAGGCCATTTACATTCAGTGTAATTCTTGATAAGTGTGAGTTTATTTCTGTCATTGTCTAGTGCTTTTTTTAGTGGTGCTGACAATTTCTTTGTTCCTCTTAATCTCTTGTGCTGAATTCCTTTTGTTTGTGGAATTTTTTTTCATTTCTTTTGTTTTTGTAGATTTTGTTTTTACTGAGACTGTGTTTTTCTTCTTTATTTTGATGAGTAGGTTTGTTAACTTTCTTTGTGGTTACCTTGAAATTTACCCTTATCTTCCTAGGTTTGAAGCAGTCTATTATTACTTGATATCGCCTTGCTCTCCTCTCCATTAGAAGGTTCTATACCTACTCCATTTATTCCATCTTTTATTGTTCTGATGTTGTTGTCATTTACAGATTAATCTTTCTGGTTGCCTGTTGTAATTCTTTAGGTTTTGGATAGTCCTTGAGAGTTCATTTCCTAGGTTGGTATCTGGCTAGTATGATCTTGTACCCTAGACTCAGCCTGTGGTCTGATGTTGTTTGTTCTCAGACTGAAGGACTCCCTTTAATAATTCTTGTAAGTTTGGTTTGGTTTTTATATAGTCCCTTAATTTCTGTTTATCTGGAAATGTCTGTTTCTTATTCCATTCAGTGCTTGGCTGAGTTCTTTATTTCTTCATTTGATGCTTAGGATTCCAGGATTGATGTTTGTCTCTGTTTGACTTAGTTTTTCAGGTCTTTGCAGTGGAGGAGAGGTGTGGTGCTTCTGTCTATAGTGCCATGCTGCCCAGAAGTCTCATCTCTTATTCTTAGGTACTTTTTTTTGTCATCGTTTACCTTGGTCAAGTTGTGTTGACTTCATGCTTGTTTGGTATTTTCTTTCCTATCACCAAAGCTAACAAGTGTCTGCTATCTAGAAAGTGATCCCCTTCCCTCTCCCTCCCATCCTTGGTAACCACCAAAGAATGTAGCTTTCTATATGTATACCTATTCTTGTCTTTTTGTGATAGTGATATCATACAATATTTGTCCTTTTGTGATTGATTTGTTTCACTTAGCATAATGTCACCCAGATTCATCCACGTTATATTTTGAGAATTCATCACTATTCCTTATGGCTGCATAGTATTCCATTGTGTGTATGTACAATTTGTTTATTCCTTCGTCTGCTGATGGGCACTTAGGTTATTTCCATCTTTATGTTATTGTGAATAATGCTGCAATGAACATAGGTGTACGTATAGACAATCTTGACTGATCCTCACAACTCTCTGAAATAGATACTTCTGTAATTTGCATTTTAAACGTGGGGAAACTGAGGTACAGGAGATTGACATCACACAGCTAAGTGGTAAATTCAGAATTTTTACATAGGTAATCTGAGTGGAGCATACTTTACACATTATACAAGAACATAGCAGAGTTCTTGGCAGTAAGTGAGATTTCAGTATGTTTGCAGCATAAATGGAATGAGATTAGACGAGGGATTAAGAAGAAAGAAGGCAAGTATACCAGAACTAGGAGGTGCTGGGATTGGCTAGATGTAGAGCTAGAGGGGGAGATAATGTCTATCTTTGGAGAGGGAGAAAAGAAAAGAAAGGGGTGATGGAAGTAATTTGAGACGAAGGTAGGAGGAAGTCGTGGGCATTCATTTTGGGTGATTTGGTCCCCTAGTTTGGTTGTGGTGAGATCATCTGTTGAGGTAAAGGGAGATAGGAGTGGCTTCGTGGCACTGAGCAGTAGCTATGGTTTGAAATAGCTATGGACCCTAGTGACTCTGTGCAGTAGCACAGAGGTGTAGCACATTACTCGAGGTTAGGTTCTAATGTCAGCATGTGACGTAGAAATCACATGTAATCAAAGTTAACTTTGAAAAATCCTGTAAATCTCCCATAAAGTACAGTATATATGGTTTTGTGTGTATTTTCCTGTCTCTCAATTTGTCTGACAGCGCCAACTTTTCCTCTAGCAATGGAACGGATGTTTCTTTGGTTGAGCCCCGGGTGAATGAGTTGGCTTGCTTTGGGCTCCTTTGTATTTTTAAAAAATCCACTGTGCAGGGTGGCACTACAGCATGGCCTATGTAGACAGACTGGGTGTGAATCTAGGCCTGACCCCTTATATTCGCTGTGTAATGGTGGGCAACTTGATCAAATATTTCAGAGTCTCATTTTCTCTTTCTGTAAAAGTGATTGGTATAAGACCTAGCATAGATTAGATGGTCCATTACTAGTAAAAAATAAGAAAACAAAAAATCCAACAGTAAAATGAGCTGCTGTGGAAAAGTCAAAGGGGGATGAACTAAAAGATAAAATGTAGCACCAAAAACCTGGTTGAGTGAGGTTGGGAGCCTGAACCAGTCACCCAGGAGGGCTTTGTCAGGGGTACTTATGATTTAGGGGCTAAGGTAAGAAATCACTTGGCTGATTTTACCCTTGATTGAGGACTGGTGTTAATGCTGAATCAAGAATAGCCTAAGGTCAAGATCAATGGCATGTAGGGTGTTGGTGGAAGAGAGTATTGAAAATAGTTGCCTTAAGAGACAACAATGGGAGATCATGGAGAGGTGGGAGGAGTTAGTTCACTGAGAGAATAGGGAAGACTCATGAAACTAAAAGTCATGCTGAGTTTGAAGAGCAAGATCAGTCAGAATGAAGGCACAGAGGAAGTGAAGTATGGGAGGTGATGGAGTTCAGAGATAGGATCTGGAGAACATCCTTACTGATTTGGACCTCTTCTTCCTGTAATAATGCCTTTCATGGACTTGGGGGTAGTGGGAGCCAATAGAACACTTCCTTTCTAAACATAGATTTGAAAAGTGTATCACAGCACATTTCTTTGAGCAATCATTAGAGTCGCATTATTTTTAAAGATGACAGCATCTTGTGCTGTTAAAAGTATGGGGTCTGGAACCATTCTAAGTTCAAATGCAGGCTCTTCCATTGACCAGCTGTGTGACCTTAAGCTATGTGATTAACCACTCTGTGCCTCAGTTTTTCCGTCTTTAAAATGGGAGTCAAAGTGATTGTTGAGAGGCTTAAATGAGAAACACTCTTGGAACTGTGATGAGCCCTTAGGAAGTGCTCAGTGAGTGAGAGCTGTTATTATGAAGATGGAAAAATTGCTCATTTACTGATGGGCTCTGTGCTTTTTCTTGGCTGGTTCTAATTTCATTGTCTAGTTTGTTTTTAATCAATGGCACATGTTTTTGAGTTTGCTGGCAAAATTAAAAGAGCTGTCTGTAGCTGGGGAGCACACTGTGATCTGTGTCAAGGCAACGGCCCTGGGTGGAGAGCAGGGTTTAGCCCATGACTGTAACTTTAGGAATAGTGTGATCAGAAAGACTGAGAAATGTTACTATCTTCAGGCACCCTTCATTAGCCACCACAGGGACAGATTTCTTCCCCCACTTTTTTTCCCCCATAGAAGTATTTTCATCCTTTAATAGGAAGTCTCTGTCCATCCCAGCTAGTGGGTTACCCTTACAGAGAGACCTGTACAATCGCATCTATTATTTGTTTTTGCCCTAATTTTAACTTTTTTTCATCTGTGTAGTTTGTAAGCTAATGACTGTTTCTGTAACATCCATCACTCTGACAGAGATAATAACGCCAAAGTAGAACAAGGAATGAATAATTTAACAGAAAAAATTAGATTCCCAGCACAAGCTCCTTCAAAGAGATTTTTTGAATTAAAGGTAAGGAATCTGTTTGGTGTAAAATGAATTAACTCTTTCTTCTACATCGAAGCTCTTTGGAGAATGGTTTCACATCTTATATGAATGAAGTTGAAACAATTAGGAATTACCCATGCATCTAAAAGCACCTGGTAAGATATTCTTCTCTTATTATTCGAAATGTCCTTTGAATGGTTATTGCAACAACCTACCTGGTCTAGATGTCTAACCTAGGTCTCCATCTGGCCTTTTAAAATAGCTTTCTGAAGCTATAGAGCTCTCTGAAGCCATATCACCTGTGATTACTATTGATCAGAAGACGAAACTGCTTTGATTCCCTCCACGGATTCAGAAACTGACTCTGAGGAGACCTAAGCAGTGTATGCTCTTAATGTGAGGATGGGGCAGAAACCAGTTTTGTGATGCATTTTTCTAATTATACTGGCAGTGTTGGAAGTGTTTGCTAATGGAAAATAGGACAGGAGAAGCCATTAAATGATATTGGTATTGCCAAGCTCCATAGGGGTGCAGGAAAGTGCGGGGCTTCAATGAAATGTGAATATAAATAAAGAGGAAAGATGATTTATAGTTTAATAAACCATTGTAATTTTTAATTTTAGAATTTCTTCTCAATAGAATTCTGGGGAGCTGTAGACAGGTAGTGGTAGTAAAGAGTTTAAAAAACAAAACATGTTTTTAGTTTCATTATCTTTTTTAAATCACACTTCAGAATAAGGAATGGATGTTTGAGTCTGAGGTAGGGAGGTCAAAAGTCCAAGAGAGAAGAGGTTCTTTTTTATTGTAAACATGTGGATTAATTATGACTCAAAAATGGAATCAGGAGAAAGTCTGCAGCTGGAAAGGAAAATAGAAGAAAAAAGATTTCATTTATTTATTGGTACAAAAACACACACACACATAGATGCATATGCACACATGATATAAATATGTACTCATACCCACCATCTACTTCCTGAAAATCATAGCACAAGTCTAGAAGAGATGCTGATTTGACACTTGAGAAGAAAAACAACATTCGTATTTTTACTTTAGGTCTGATTTATCAAGAATTTGTGCTTACAACTTGACCAGGGCAAAGTCATAGAAGCTTCCTAGACACATCCAAACACCTTGAGGGATCGAGTTACTGAGGCTGAGGGCTGGGGACCATGATCTCAGGGGACATCTAATTCCATTGGCATAACATAGTTCATAAAGAAAATGTTCAACCTCCTACTTTGGTGAGTAGTGTCTGGGGTCTTAAAAGCTTGCGAGCAGCCATCTAAAATATATCTATTGGTCCTAGCACTTTTGGAACAAAGGAGAATGAAGAAAACCAAAGATGCAAAGAAAATATCAGTCCAATGGGCTAATAGACCACATGAATCACAACCTCCACCAGCCTGAACCCAGAAGAACTAGATGGTGCCCAGCTACCACCGACCACTCTGCCAAGGGTCACAATAGAGGGTCCTCGACAGAGTGGGAGAAAAATGTAGAACAAAATTCAAATTCACACACACATGAAAAGATCAGACTTACTGGTCTCACAGAGACTGGAGGAACCCCCAAGACTATGGCCCCCGGACGCCTTGCTAACTCAGAACTGAGGCCACTCCCAAAGTCCACCTTTCAGCTAAAGAGCAGACAGGCCTATGAAACAAACAATAACATACATGAAGAACTTGCTTCTTAGTTCAGTCAAGTATACGAGACCGAATGGGCAACACTTGTCCAAAAGCAAAGACAAGAAGGCAGGAAGGGACGGGACAGGAAAACTGGATGAATGAACACGGGGAACCCAGGTGTAAACAGAAAAGGGGAGAGTGCTGACACATTGTGGGGATTGCAACCAATGTCACAAAACAAGTTGTGTGTAAATTTTTGAATAAGAGATAAATTTGCACTGTAAACTTTCACCTAAAGCATAATAAAAATAAAATAAATAAGTGAGATTTCATTCTGGTAAAAAAAAAAAAAAAGAATTTATGCTTAAACAGGAGTCTTCTTAACAGATTTTAATGCAAAGGGTTTTCCTGACCCCTATTCACACTGCATATCTGATATGTTTTAAAAAACAAACTTTAAATTAAATACCATGTGAGTTCTTATGTGACAGAGCCTCAGAGCTACAAAGAAGGTAAGTAGCTACAGAGAACATTGAGCTGCTAGAAGGTAAATCCTGCTGTAAGCTAGGTTCTTCTTCACTGTTTCAAGGTTCTTTTTTATTTTTAAAATTTTATGTTATCTATCTATTTATCATCTATCTATCTACCTTTACCACAGTACAATATACAAAGACATGAGACTTTCATTTCTACATACTTTGCTCTTTTTCTTTTTTTTCTTCCAAATTAGACTTACAGAATTTACAACCCAGCATACTGACTCTAGTCAATGTGGTCTTGGGTTAGTTCTCCCTCACAATTATTGGCTACTCAAGAGGGTTGGGGTCAGAGGCCTGATTAAATAAATTACAGCTTTGGGTCTCTTCCAATAAACCATGTCAGGCTTTAGGCAACCCAAAACAATGCTCCCTGTTTTTACCCATAATGGGCGGTTGAATTTAGTAAATGGCCTAATCACTGCAGCATAAATATTTATGGGAGAATTTTTCCAATTAAGGTAGAGGCGAGTTTAGATGCTATCAGTTTAGAGAGGGCTTTTCCAACAAGAAAATTACTGTTAAAAGACATCAGGAAATGGTTAAACCCCAGAAGGCTAAAAGGTCGGTGAGTTTGCAATGTGCAAAGTCTGCGTCCATATTAATACTGTCTATACGAATTAAACCCTCCCCCAAACTCTTTAAAAAAGGGTTAGAAAATATCCCTTTGCATGTAGGAAAAAAATGTGGTTCATTAATATAATAAATATTTATGTTAAGAAATAAAAACATGGAGAAATGGCTCAACCAGATTTGATAATATACCAGTCTGACAATGTTAAGCTGTGCGTAGGTCTTGTTTGCGGAATCCAGAGCATGGAGGGTGGTGCTAATGATAGTACTGAGTGATTTCCATAGTAGGTGCTGTCAGCATGGACTTCAAGGATTCCTTTTGCACACACACTAGAAAGAGATGTAAACATGCAATCTGTAAGCCAGAATATGAAGAACGAGTCATATAAAATCTAAAATGTGGAATACAGGCAGAAAAATATGTGATCTCAGTGGGAATTCATTAATCTACCAAACAGTATACATAAGAGTCTGCCATATGGTATTTTACTCTGAAGGAAAACATAAAAAAGAAAAACAGAAAGTGGGATAAAAACAATCCCCACAGAATGTGAACACAAAGTACCTTTGCCTGAAAATAAACTTACTAAGTTTATAGCATTAGAAACACAAGAGAGTATCTTAGATTATACCATTAGAACTGAGATGGTTTTAGAAGCATTACATCTGGGAAACTAAATAAAGTATTAAAGACTAAGGTTATTGAGCAACAATTTCAACAGTTAGCTATGACCTAAGATACAGCACAAACCACATATGATGGGGAAGGCTGGTCTTCTACAGCAGAAGAGCTTGGGTTTGTTTTAGCCAAAAGTACGAACAATCTTTTCCAAGTCACAGCTGTGGCAAAACCAGAAGGCAGCCAGACACCTGAAAAAATATGAGACAATTAAAAAGAGGCATTTGTTATTTCACGTAATTGAACTGGAAGACAATCTACTTCCAGCCCTTATCCAGCCCCACCCTCATCCTCAATGTGAAAATGTTAAGTATCTAGAAAAAATGTCTCAGAGCTCAACAGCTCAGCTGTGATGTTTAGCTTTGCTCTAACTGCCCTTTTCCTCCCAGGACTGTGGATTAACCAAACAAGTGCCAGGGACAACACAGGTAACAAAGCCTGAGAGTTCAACCAGGAAGAGTACACATCTGCAGATCCATAGAGTGCGAGGGAGAGCCGCTCTAAAACAGTGACACTTTGTCAGGCTAATGCACATTCTGCAGAGGAGGGCTCTGGGTCCTGGGAGAAGACAGGATGGATTATGTTTTCAGCACTTGCCCTGTCTGGGGTTGGCTTAGGGCAAAGAAATTGAAATTGAAAATTTTCTGATACCTGTTATTCCTGCTCTTCTTATACCTTCTGTTTAAAACATTTGTTGTTTAACTTGTCCCTTTATTTCTTTTTTTTTTTTCAACTCAGTGATATTTATTGCAACAGAATTGAATATCTCTAGAGATATTCATGTATGGATAGAAGACAAGATTCTCTGGAGTCGACTCCCTACTCATGGTAACCCCATGTGTGTCAGAGTACGACTGTGCTCCATAAGGTTTTCAATGGCCGATTTTGTTTTTGGAAGTAGATCAGTAGATCACCAGGCCTTTCTTCCAAGACACATCTGGGTAGACTCAAATCTCCAACCTTTAGGTTAGCACCTGAGCACGTTAACCATTTATACTACCCAGGGAATTTATGGTAGGAGAACTCCTGTTAATTTGGGCTTGAAGACATGTTAGACACTGTGACAGGGAAGAGAGACAGTTAACAAATCTAAGCAGACTCTTAATCTTCTCAGACTTTTATCATATTACGTAAAACTGTTTCTAGTCAGAGAACTTGAGTTTCTCTTTAAAAGAGACAATGTTTTATACGGTGGAGAGGAGTCAGCTCTATCATTGCCCTTTTCTCTGCAATGTTTACTGGTCTAGATTTAGGAGAGGACGTTTTTTATGCTGTGTTTGGCTCAGGAACTAGCAGCAGGAAAGCAGCTGCATTCAGAAAGTTCTCCTTCTAATACATGCAGAAGATTTGCGATTTGGGCACATTTAATCTGATTTTCTGATTTCCAGTCTAAGACTTTTAGAGATCAACAAAGTGATGTTCATAATAGCTCCAGGAAGATACTATAAAAATATGGTAAGCTGAAGACTCGTTACTAATTAAGAAAAGCAAGTTAAACTTGCTTCTGTAGCATCCTAGATCTGTTTAAAGAAACCGTCACACACAAGTTTTAGAGCTTTGGCAGGAGTGCTAGATTATCATAACTATCACACTGGGGCTTTGGTGGAGGGGAATTTCCTTCCTTGTCTCTAACTAATGCATATTGCAGTCTTAACCATCTGTAACACGCTTTAATACTTCCTTTTCCTGACATAAAGTCTTCAGCATTAGTACTTATTCAGGAACTTTTCAAAATGGATATTTTCATAATAAAAACTGTAATCTGTCATTTAAAAATAAGCCCACAGATTACAAGAACAGGCAGAATGTTCTTTGGGTTTAACAAAGAGCATCTAGAGACACTTTTCCATTAAGCTAGCTTTTTGAGTAGTGCTTTTCTTATGCTTTCTGTTTGTGTATTTTATTTCTCTGTAAGTTAAGAGAAAGAATGACAAAGAGGACATGCTGGGTTTAACTCCAATTTGTCCTCTGACTCCAAAGGTTGAAGAAACAGTTATTTTTGGTAATAACACTGCAGTTTAAATTTGAAGTTTTTTTTTTTTTATCGGATAAGTAAGGCTCTGCTTAGCATGCATTTTATTATTTGTGAAGTGGTTGTGACTAGCTCAAACTAAGTAACTGAATGTCCAGATTATAAACCAAATAACAAATCCAGAATATGTATGAGCTGTCATAGGAAGCTTACTGTTTGTATGTAAATAAATGAACCCGTCTGAGACTAATACTCAACCAAAGCAATGCATTCATTCCATCACCATCGACTGGAGCCTATGGCGAAACAGGTTGGCCAAATGGCTTTGAGTAAACTGTTTACTCCCAGGACCTACATTAATTTTTTTTTCAAGGCCTTTGTGCAGCTACGAACATAAACTGTGTTCTACATACCCAGAGAATTCAGGGCCAGACTGAAGAAACTTAGGTTTTGGATGTAATAGTAATTAAATACATTCTTTCTCTTTTTGCTTTGTTTTCATGGAAACCACCATTTATGAGGAAATTCTGAGTTTGTTTGCTGCGAGCATGTTTGTGTTACACTAGTCAAGTAATATAGAGGAAAGAATTATTTTGATAAAGAGGATTAAATAGAATGCAAGTTTTGAGGGTAATATTAAATTGTTTATGGTTTGATTAATGGGTTTAACATCTTTCAGGATTTAATATCCTGGTTTTCAGTCACATCTGATTTTATTCAATGGATGAATTGATATTGTTTTGCTTACATCGTATCATTTTATATCAAATTTAATTACAGCTACCATTAAAAATGCATACAGCATAAAAGAGCACTGGAGTGAAAAAAAATCAATCATAATTTCAGTAACATGTTACCTTACTAAAATGCTATTAAAATAAATTCCAAATTTACTTGTTTTTTTTTAAGGCATTATTTTCAAACACACAACACCAAATACTTACTGGATTTTACATTTGTATAATACTTGAAATTTTTTGATGTTGTCTTATATTTACCCCTTAAAAACATCTTCCAAAACCAGTATAAAAAAGACCACATGATTTTATTAATGTTTAGGGAGTAATATATACGTGATTCTTTATACCAGTGTCTCTGATGGTTAATGGCTGAGACCACTTTTCTGGTATTTCAACAACTTAGCCAGAGTTAGATTTGGGGTGATTATCTATTAAAGCAAATCTATTACAGCAAATCCTCTAGATTATCAAAATATTTCTATATACAAAAGGAAATCTACAAGGTTTTTTTTCCTCCAATAAATGGTACATAAATTACATATGTGAAGTTTGAAATTCCAGATGATCTACTGATTTCTAAGGTAGACAGCAAGCTGATCTAAAGAAAAGAAATTTTCAAGATTTAGACTTAGTATATGATGCCAAGCAATAAATATTAATCATTTTCAGAAAGTTGAATGTGGAGGGCACTCAATTTAGAGTTTCTGAGACACAAGTTTGTAATCCAGAAGTTGGCACTTTGTATAAATGTGGCACAAACGACATTGTTATAATTCAAATACTTCACAGCTAAGGAATGCGTGTCTGGAAATTTCCTTCTGAAGTGAATTGTTCCTTGTGCTGATAACTGCAGAGCTGGAGAGTTATACCATACCCCATAATTTCCCTTGCTCCATGGCTAGTCTGACTCTGTATGAGAAGTCATGTATTCAGACAGCTGGAGCCTTCTTTCCTAGAACTGTCAAAAGCATCCATCTTTCACTTCTATGTATACCTGCTGACAGTTTCTTAAATGGATCAACGGTTTTCTTACTACTGTACAGAACTGATGACAGTTTTCAAGGGGATATGAAAAATATCCCGGCCTTGAAGTTGTTTACACCAATATTCACAGTTGATAAATTGGGCTGTCATTCTGATCCTACTGTACAGGGCAAAAAGGGGATTTAGCGGCGGTGTTGATCATGGCGATACAAGGCACAAACTGATCCTACATCCATTACCAGATTCCTGCGTTTGCCACCATCTGTTGTTCTCCATTTCTGCTGAGGGCTGGAGAGAAAGGCTTGACCTGCAACAGGAAGGATGCAGGTTATCATACAGAAGAAAGAATATCTGGAAAATAAAGTCTGATAAATCTTGAACTAGACACTTGAGAGAGTTTATGGACCCTCTTTACAGTAAAGGTTTTAAATATAAACTGGAAACCCTTCTGTCTGGGGACCAGTTTACTAAACATTCTCGTGCGAAGACAAGTGAAGAAACAAAATGGCTTCTCAGTGGATGTTTCATGATTTTGGCTGTTTGTAGTATTGACTTCCAAATCACTAAACTGTATGGATATACAGGCTAGACTGCAGAGTTTAAAATATACGATGCTATGTTTAAGAATTATTTGTTGCTGATTAAACCTCTATATCCCTGGTTCCCAACTGATGGTGCATGTCAGAATTATCTGGATACTTTTGCAGACTCTCCAAGACTGGACCTTTCAACTTCAGTCCTATGAACCAGAATATTGGGACTGGGGTGGGTGGGAGCAGGAGAAACCAGGTCTGGGCATGTGATTAGGCACCATCCTAGTGAATAAGAATCACTGCTTTAAGTAGGTCCATGTTTCCTAAAATCGCAGCCCATCAGGATCACTGGGGAAGTTTTTCAAAATACAAATATCCAGGCCTTACTGCTGCCCTAAGCAATCATAATCTTGAGGGGTGCGGAGAAGGCAGAAATTAGATATCTGTATTTTGAAAGATCTCCCTGAGTGACTCTCATGCCTTGGCAGGTTTGGGGACTGTGGCCCAGTGGTTAAGCACTGTCATGGATTGAATTATGTCCCCCCAAAGTATCTGTCAACTTGGCTAGGTCATGATTCCCAGTATTGTGTAGTTGTCCTCCATTCTGTGATTGTCATTTTATGTTAAAGAGAATTAGGGTGGGATTGTAACACCCTTAGCCAGGTCACATCTCTGATCCAATGTAAAGGGAGTTTCCCTGGGGTGTGGCCTGTACCACCCTTTATCTCCAAGAGATAAAAAGGAAAGGGAAGTGAGCAGAGAGGAGGGACCTCATACCATCAAGAAAGCAGTGCCGGGAGCAGAGCATGCCCTTTGGACCTGAGGTTCCTGCACTGAAATTCTCCCAGACCAAGGGAAGACTGATGACAAGGACCTTCCTTCAGAGCCAAAAGAGAGAGAAAGCCTTCCCCTGGAGCAGGCGCCCTGAATTCGGGCTTCTAGCCTACTGGACTGTGAGAAAATAAATTTCTCATTGTTAAAGCCATCCACTTGTGGTATTTCTATTACAGCAGCACTAGATGACTAAGACAAGCACTCAGCTGCTAACAGAAATGTCGGTCGTTCATACTCACCATCTTCTCCATGGGAGAAAGATGTGGCAATCTGCTTCCATAAAGATCACAGCCTTGGAAACCCTATGGGGCAGTTCTACCCTGCCCTATAGCATCACAGTGAGTCAGAATTGACTCGATGGCACACAACAACAACACCCTAATGCAGGAGGCGGTGGTGGTTCAGTGGCAGAATTCTCCCCTTCCGTAAGGGAGACTAGGTTCAGTTCCCACCCAATGCACCTTATACACAGCCACGACCCGTCTGTCAGTGGTGGTTTGCGTGCTGCTATGATGCAGAACAGGTTTCAGTGAAGCTTCCAGACTAACAAGCACTAGGAAGAAAGGCCCGTAATCTCCTTCTGAAAATCAGCCAATGAGAACCCTCTGGATCACAACAGCCTGATCTGTAACTGATCATGGGGATGTCACAGAACCAGGCGGTGTTTCATTCCATTACGCATGGGTCAGGGGTGACTTGATGGCAGCTAACAATGACAACAACAACCCTAGATGCTGAAAGAAGTTGATGGAATGAGAAAAAGCATTTTTAATGTTTTGATGAAAACGTCACTTGATACTGAAAGAGAGATTTATGGAGGGTTCAAAGCTGAGATCTGATAAAGTCTATTGTCTTTCAAGCAGTGTTTTGTTTACGAAATCAGTTTATCAAAGTTGGGAAAAAAATTCCTTTTTTTTTTGGCCAATCTCAAGTATTTATAGTGTTAATAGTGGCAGTTGGAAACACATAAATATTTCTGACCCTAGGGTAGGAAAGTTCAGAAATGGCCCTTAATTCAGAAATTAGTCTAAGTTATCAGGTTCCTAGAACAGGAAAAATGGACTTGATGAAAACTGGCTTATCCAACCTGTGGGTTGCTATGTGGGTGAGCAGGGGAGAAATCCTGATCCAGCTGTTAAGCTACTTTCAGCATTATTAAGTCTTCACCCTTGCATTGTGTGATGACTTTGCCTTGGGAAAGATTCAGGCAGAGTCCTGGTTATTTAAATACACAGGCAGTCACCCGAGATTGACAGAGTGCTATTTTACAGGTAGGTAGTGGGGGCGCATGGAGGGGGAGGGTAGGAGAAGCTGAGAGATTTGAGAGACAACAGAGAGCTGGAAATAACCATGTGGCCTGATAAAAGTTGAGGAGAATAGATTTTTTACGAACAATGTGGTTCCATTGCACCCAGGGTTGGCTAGCCTATAGGAATGATAACAGGCTCCTCATTTCCCACTTTCTAATAACAGCAATCTGTTAATGAAGTTATCATCAGAATGTAAAACCTTCGTTTTAGAAAGCTTGGGTGTTCAAACATGGACTACTTGGTTAACAACAACAACAAAATCTCCCTTGACATTTCTGAAAACTGACAGGAAAGGAGCCTGCCTTTTTTCTTAATAAGAAGTTGTCTTTATCAGAAGCTGCCCACTAATGTTAAAACTGCAGTTTTAGGAGTGGTTAAATCTCTTGCGGCAATTGGATAGGAAGTAACTGAAGCTGGTTTTGCAAACATCAAGGATCAAACCATTTGGAAGTTATCGGCTGCAGTAACAGAAGGACTTGGAGCTCTGCTCTATGAGCCTTAAAGTCTCTTTAAGGTTACGCCACTGACTGACTGGGGAGATAAGCCGGTGATAAGAGATGGAGAGCAGCTCAGGCCCGGGCCGTTTTCTTTCTGGAATGCAACCCTAATTTGGGCCCCTGGTCCCCACCCTTCCCCCTATTTTTCAAATCAGGACTGTTTGTTTGTTTGTTTTAGTACTGCCAACATTCAAACATAAGATCCTAAAGGGATAAGGGCTGTTCTATTTGAATGTTTTAATGTGTGTTTCCCAATACAGTGGGAGCTTGTAATAAATATTAGGTAACTCAAAACTTTTCAGTGCCCCTCCCCCAAACTTTGCTTTTAAAAACATTCTACTTAATAAGATTTCTGAGAAGAGAATCTAGCAGGTTTCAAAGACACTTCTTAAGTGCTTTAATACCAGAGAGGAAAAAAAAATCTTTGCAAAACAAACCCAGGCTTTCTTGTAGTGGGCATTTATGCAGAGTTAATATGTAAAATGATCAATTATCAATATCATATTAATAAGTCCAGTTTAACATTTAAGTTCTCTCATAGGAAATGGTTATGGACTGATGACAAAGGGCATGAATCTAAATCACATGAATTTTTATCTATTAGGAGAACGCTGCTCAACTCAGTTAAACATAGTTGACAGAATATTTGAAAAGCCAGGTAAGTTTTCAAGGTTCTTGAACATTATCAGAAGATCTCAGTTTTCTATCATTTTGTTACCTCGTTACCTGAGGAAAAAAGCATTTGATTCTAAGACCCCGGCTAGATGAATAGCCTGAAGCATGATAGCCTAACGAATAATGGGATCTAAGCGATAAATAAATGTCAGAAGGAACTTAAAAATCATGACTTACAAGCAATAATCTGATTTAGAAAAATATTAAATTAGGGCCCTAAATGGAAAGAGGTGCTTAAACAGTTCCATTTGAGGGGCTCTGACTGCACTCGCCTAAAATGGTGTTGGTGGGCCAAGGCCGCTTGTCTGTGCTGTGGCAGTCGCGTGATTGATGTAACTGCTCACACAAGCCTTGTAACCAACTTATTATTACAGCATCTCTGAGGTTTGTCACTGGGCTGTGCAAACAAATGACCGGCATCGTGTGGGAATGGCAGTAAGTGGAAGGGCCTCCGTGGAAAACACCGTTTGTGAAATAAGCTTTTCAGCCCAGAATTTAGCTACCGGGAGTGTGAAAACAAAGATCTTTGCAAGAGAGACAGTGAGCAAAGCATGATGGATAATCTCGACCATGCACATAATTGCTTCCAGGTGTCTGGCCACTTTATTACTCTTGGGGTTGTGCTACCACCCTGACAATGTTTTCTTTCTCAAACACAGTAACTCCTCAGAAGGCTGGTGCCAGCTGTTACTGTTACCTACATCACTCTAGGTTTGACTCGGTTATGGCCCAGTCTCCAGACAACTCCCACATTAGGGAGATTTAATAGGGTGCACATATAAAATGGAGTTGAGGGCAACCCCATGAAAAGTCAACCCAGTGCTGGAAGTTTGTGTTCTCCATCTGGGTTAAGTTGTCAACTGCTAGAGCTATTGGTGATGTTTCTGAAAGGTAGTATTTTTTTTACCCTCTCTTCTGACGTTATTACATGAAGTACAATAGTTCTGGTGTTTTTTTTTTTTTTTTTTTTTTAATGATTGGGTTTCTAATGCCATTTCCAAAGAATTTTGGTATCTGCAATTTAGTATTTAATGATTTAGTTCACATGCAAACAGGGTGAAAATATAGTGTGTTCTTGCCTGAATGTCAACACCTAGAAAGAAGAAAGTTGAAGCAGTTTTCTTAAGCACCTGCTTTTCTAGGCTAGCGAAAATAATCACTAAAGCCTAAAAATAATACTTCACATTTCATCTATAAAAAGCTTCTCCCAAGAATAATAATACAAATTCTTATATCCTTTAAATTCCTTGATACAGGCAGATTTAAGAGGTGTTGATAATTCAATAGCTGGTTTTAAAAATTGCTATAAAAAGACTAAAAACTTGTGAATGAAAATAAACACTATGGATATTTTATAACTATTCACAGTTTGGTCTTCCCCTACCCCAGGATCTCTAGAATCAATGGACAGGGAGACAGTATTTTTTAAATGTCAGAAATATAGGTTTTGTTAAAAATATTATGGGATGTAGAATAAACAAGTGCAATAATTCATTCAATCTATTTTACCTTTCAGCAGTATTTTACCTAAGTCACCCTCAAAAGAAATATGTGTGTGTGTATATATATATATATATATATATAAGCTATTACTTAATACTCCTATAAGAGTTTGTTTTTAATTCTTACTTTTAACTCTCACAAGAAGATATGTCATGAGACTATGGGAATAATTTTTAAATCTTTATTTTAAACATTTCTATTATTCTGTTACTTAAAAAAATTGATCATGATCATCTTCAGAAACAACCTTTCATTCTGTACCCTGGCTGGAATCTACGAAAGCAGGACCCTGCTCTTGTGGCAGAGGAAGACATTTATGTTTCAGGGCATCTTAGATTGGACCATCAGTCATCCTTTCTTCATTATATATGTGTCCTTCTTCTCCTTTTGACCTTATTTAATATGTTTGCAATTCAAGAAAATGCTTAAAGGTTAGATCTTACATCTAAAAATTCAAATGTATTTTTACTCACATTGTTCAATCAAATTTTACATTAAAAATGAATTGTGTTACGATACAGGCCTAATCCCCAAGGATGCACTGAAGCATCACTTTTGACCTGGGATAGAAGGCCCAGATGCATCCACTCACTGGCAGGAGGGGCACAGCAGAAAGCAAGATGGATATTAAAAAATATAATGGCATGAGAATTGCAATGAATTTTAATAAACTCATCTCTGCAATTTAAGTCTGTTTCTTCCACAAGAATATATGTATGTGTATATATATATATATATATATATATATATAGTCCTCCCTCTTATAAAAAATAATAACAATACCCTTTCCCTGTTCAAGTGTGCCAGGCAAAATGTTTTTATTTTGTTCAAAACAGTTTAAACGAGGACCTGGAGTAACCACTTCACATGGCGTTTACCACTGCAAGAATTCTAATGATTTGTCTAAATCTATTTTACATTCCCCGTGACTGAAGTGGTGGGTCTAGAACATGGAATAGTCTGCAGATAGGTGTCTCTCAGCTATCTGGTCTGGTTCTGATCCGTCTAGGGCACTGTTCTTATGCCCTGCTTTTGTGAATTCTGCTCTCATTTACTGGCCCGTCTCTCTTCTTCTGTAGCTAGTTTAAAGACTGATCCTTTTGCTCTTGGACCCAATGTTTCTTGACCATCCTCTTCCTGTTTTTCTTACTGAGTCAAAGGAAAACCTTTTGAGGAACAACCCCCTTCCCATGAGGCTCCCGTAGCCTCCCTGAAAATAGCTCCACAGTCACCCTTTGAGATGCCTGCATTTGCAGTGTGGTTGGACCCAGTTTAAGCCCATCTTCTGAGAACCCTACTATGTAGCAAGACCAGTCCCTGAAAAAGTTAAGAAGTAGCAACATGTGGCTCTGGAGGGAGAGGGAAAAGGAGAAAAAGTGTCCTCCTCTTTTGAGGTCTCAGAAAGGTTTTCAACAAAGGAAACAAATATGTCATATGGTGTTGAGCGTTCTAGAATAAGACTATCCGAGAACATCTAAGAAAAGGAAAAGCTGTATTGCAAATACCAGGAGGGTCAGTCTGAGAGACAGACTACCCCTGCTTTCTAGCAGTTAGCAGGGGTTTTATACGGACAGATATTTAGGTTGGGCACAAGACAGGGGCACGGGAAACAGGAATGTGAGGAGAGTGCTGAGGTGGGTATAAATTGACAACTCTCAGTTTTCAGAAACAAATCACTAAGGCTAAGCAAGCCTGGGGAAAGTGCATTCTGTGGTCATTGGTTTATTAAGAAAACAGCGATTTGGCTTGGGGCTTACAATTCTTTGTTACCTAAGGGTTGCACTAAGCTTAAGCTGTTACCACGGTGCTGACTACTCGTCTATATACATCAACTGGATGAGCCCTCTATGTCTGCCTTGACATTTGCTTCCTCTGGGACTTGCCTCTTGGTATTTCATCTATGTCAAATGTTTTCCCTCATCTCTACCTTGTTGTTGTCAGTTGTCCTGTTACTCAGTGACTTCATGTACAATAGAACAAAATATTACCTCATTCTGTGCCACCTTCACGATCATTGGTATAATCAAGTCCATTTTTGCAGCCACTGTGTATTTTGAGTGCATTCTAACCTAGTGGGTGTCATCTTCCAGCACTATATTGGAAATACTCTGTTGTGATCCATAGAGTTTTCATTGACTAATTTTTGGAAGTAGATCACCAGACCTTTCTTCTTAGTTTGTATTAGTCTGTAAGTTCTGCTGAAACCTGTCCACCATACCAGCTGGCATTAGAGATACCAGTGGCATAGCTTCCAGCATCATAGCAACACACAAGCTACGTAGTAGGACAAACTGACAGACAGGTGGTGGGTAGGCAGAGCCTACCTCTGGGACTTAGCTCAGATGTCATCTCCTTCTGAAGCTTTGTCTGATCATCTTGGCAAGGACTGATCTCTCCTTTGAAAATCAATATGGATTGTTTGTAATGCTGTTATATATAGAATTTACTTCCTATAGCCCTCAGCAGCAGTTATTTGTGTATTTAGCCTATTCTTTCTATTAGATTTATACTATTTGACACAGAGAAAATTCATATGTGCCAGGCAGCATGCTTTGTACAGTTTGTATCTAATCTCATTTAATCCTGACAAAATATCTCTATTTTAGGCATTATTACCCTCAATTTAAAAATGAAGAAACTGAGGCTCAGAGAGTTTAAGGAACTTGCCCAGGTCCCATGGTTGGTAAGTGGCAGAGTAGAAATTAGGACTCAGGTGTGTATGAATGCAAATCCTATGCTCTTCCCCACTACTTTATGTTGACGCTTATAGGGCAGGGATTGGAACTAATTAACGCCCTAACCTTTCCTGGGACTGTAAAATATTTGATAATTGAATTAGTTATACTGACAAATCAATAGTTTGTGAGCACTATTCCGAAGTGGATGAAGATGGCATTAAACAGAGAGTAGGAATTTTGTATTGGACATCACGATTAATTGATTTCATGTCATTTTAACATCATAGGGTCTAGTGACAGGGTCAAATGATAAAAGGAAATGATCTGTTTGATTAAAACTCCCTAAATTGTACATATTAATAAAGAAAGCCCACACTTCTTTTGGATTTTAATATATATTATTTTACATATCATATGGTTGAATTAAAGAAATGTTCTGGGTTAATTAGTTTATTTAAGGAGTCCCTTCGTTGTGCAAATGGTTAACAAGCTCGGTTGCTAACAGAAAGGTTGGGGGTTTGAGTTCACTTACAGGCACCTTGGAAGAAAGGCCTGGCAATCTACTTCTGAAAAACAGCCACTGAAAACCCTATGGAGCACAGTTCTACTCCGACATACATGGAGCCATCATGAGTGGGAATCGACTGGATGGCAAGTGGTATTGGTAGCTTATTTAACGTATCAGTAGCAAATAGGAGACATGTTTTTCTGATTGCTCTGATGTTCTCATAACAGATTACATGTGGTTGAACTTCGGTAGCCTCAGAGAATCTAGACACGCTTGGTCTGGAGTCGCTATTTCTGGAGAAGTGCAGTTTAATGTAATGTCTCTGGAATTGCCCTAGTGGTTAATTCCAGGGGAACCTGAACTAGTTAAAATAAAAAGTCACAACACTAGAGGTGCTGCAAGAAACCAGGGGGTGCAGGTTGCTTTGTCTGCTGGCCAAGACACAGAGCGAGGCACAAGTGTGGCGGTAGGTAAAGTGGGCTGTTTCCCTCACTAGCAGAACAGACGGTAGGGTAAGTACAGGAGCCATGTGGGTAAGTAGAGGGTGTGTATCAATAAGGTCAAGACTACAAACTCTGAGGGCAGAGACAGTCTCTCCCTTGCTTACGATTTAATCTCTATTCCCCTGGAATGTGCTTCACATATATTGGGTGCTCATCAAATAGTTGTTAAATGAGTAGTGGTTAGAAGCTGCCACAGAACTCTGCTTTTGCTAAGATCCAAATTATGTTATGTAATATGTTAATTGTTGTTGTTAGCTGCCCTCCAGTCAGTTCTGACTCATAATGACCCTACGCAGAATAAAACAAAACACTGCCCGGTCCTATGCCATCCTCACAGTCGCTGCTACGTTTGATCCCGTTGTTGCAGCCACTGCGTCAATCCATCTTGTTAAGAATATTCCTCTTTTTCACTGACTCTCTACCAAGCATGATGTCCTTCTCCAGGGACTGATCCCTCCTGATAACATGTCCAAAGTATGTGAGATGAAGTCTCGTCATCCTAGCTTCTAAGGAGCATTCTAGCAGTACTTCTTCCAAGACAGATTTGTTTGTCCTTCTGGCAGTCCATGGTATATTCAATATTCTTCGCCAATATCATGATTCAAAGGCATCAATTCTTCTTAGGTCTTCCTTATTCATTGTCCAGCTTTCCCATGTGTATGAGATGATTGAAAATACTATTGCTTGGGTCAGGCACACCTTAGTTCTCAAAGTGACATCACTGGTTCTCAACACTTTGAAGAGGTCTTTTGCAGCAGATTGGCCCAATACAATACGTTGTTTGATTTCTTGACTGCTGCTTCCATGGTTGTTGATTGGGGATCAACACTTTGAAGAGGTCTTTTGCAGCAGATTGGCCCAATACAATATGTTGTTTGATTTCTTGACTGCTGCTTCCATGGTTGTTGATTGGGGATCCAAATAAAATGAAATCCTTGACAACTTCAATATTTTCTCCATTTATCGTGATGTTGCTTATTGGTCCAGTTGTGAGGATTTTTGTTTTCTTTATGTTGAGGTGTAATCCATACTGA
>NW_004444059.1:5714526-5791145 GCF_000243295.1 Trichechus manatus latirostris | reverse complement strand
ATGTTGAGGTGTAATCCATACTGAAGGCTGTGGTCTTTGATCTTCATCAGTAAGTGCTTCAAGTCCTCTTCACTTTCAGCAAGCAAGATTGTGTCACCTGCATATCACAGGTTGTTAATGAGTCTTCCTCCAATTCTGATGCCACGTTCTTCTTCATATAGTCCAGCTTCTTGGATTATTTTCTCAGCATACAGATTAAGTATGGTGAAAAGATACAACCCTGACGCACACCTGTCCTGATTTTAAACCACACAGTATCTCTTGTTCTGTTCAAATAGTTGCCTCTTGGTCTATGTACAGGTTCCCCATTAGCACAATTAAGTGTTCTGGAATTCCTATTCTTTGCAATGTTATCCATAATTTGTTATGATTCACACAGTCGAATGCCTTTGCATAGCCAATAAAACATAGGTAAACATCTTTCTGGTATTCTCTGTTTTCAGCCAAGATCCATCTGTCATTACTAATGATATCCCTCATTGCACGTCCTCTTCTGAACCTGGCTTGAATTTCTGGCAGTTCCCTGTCGATGTACTGCTGCAATTACTTTTGAATTATCTTCAACAAAATTTTACTTGCATGTAATATTAATTATGCTGTTCAATAATTTTCCACATTCTGTTGGATCACCTTTCTTTGGAATGGGCAAAATATGGATCTCTTCCAGTTGCTTGGACAGGTTACTGTCTTCCAAATTTCTTAGCATAGATGAGTGAGCTCTTCCAGCATTGCTTCTACTTGTTGAAACATCTCAATTGGTATTCTATCAATTCGCGGAGTCTTGTTTTTCGTCAGTGCCTTCAGTGCAGCTTCGACTTCTTTCTTCAGTGCTATGAATTCTTGCTCATATGCTACCTCCTGAAATGGTTGAACGTCAACCAATTCTTTTCGGTATAGTGACTCTGTGTATTCCTTCCATACTCTTTGAATGCTTCCTGCGTCATTCAATATTTTGCCCGTAGAATCCTTCAATATTGCAACTCAATGCTTGAATTTTTTCTTCATTTCTTTCAGCCTGACAAATGCCGAGTGTGCTCTTTCCTTTTCATTTTCTAACTCCAGGTCTTTGCCCATTTCATTATAATACTTTAGTTTGTCTTCTTAAGGTGCTCTTTGAAATCTCCTGTTCAGCTCTTTTACTTCATCATGTCTTCGTTTTGCTTTAGCTACTGTATGTTCAAGAGCAAGTTTCAGAGTCTATTCTGACATTCATTTTGGTCTTTTCTTTCTTTCCTGTCTTTTTAATGTCCTTTTGCTTTCTTCATGTATGATGTCCTTGATGTCATCCCACAACTGGTCTGGTCTTTGGTCATTAGTGCTCAGTGCATCAAATCTATTCTTGAGATAGTTTCTAAATTCAGATGGGATAAACTCAGGTTGTACTTTGGCTCTCGTGGACTTGTTTTAATTTTCTTCAGCTTCAACTTGAACTTGTATGTGATCAGTTTATGGGTTTGTTCTGCAGTCGGCCCCTGGCCTTGTTCTGATGATATTGAGCTTCTCCATCATCTCTTTCCACAGATGTCATTGATTTGATTCCTGTGCATTTTGTCCGGTGAGGTCCATGTGTCTAGTTGCCATTTATGTTGTTGAAAACAGGTATTTTCAATGAACAAGTCGTTGGTCTTGAAAAATTCTATCGTGCGATCTCCAGTGTCATTTCTGTCATCAAGGCCATATTTTCCAGCTACTAATCTATTGGAAACTTCTTTGTTTCCCACTTCCACATTCCAATCACCAGTAATTATCAATTTATCTCGATTGCATGTTTGATCAATTTCAGACTGCAAAAGTTGGTAAAAATCTTCAATTTCTTCATCTTTGGCATCAGTGGTTGGTGCCTATATTTGAAAAATAGTCGCATTAACTGCTGTTCCTTGTAGGCATATGGACATTATCCCATCACTGACAGCTTTGTACTTCAGGAAAGATCTTGAAATATTCTTTTTGACAATGAATGCAACACCATTCCTCTTTAATTTATCGTTCTGGCATAGTAGACCATATTATTGTCCTATTCAAAATCACCAATACTAGGCCATTTCAACTCACTAATGCCTAGGACATCGATCTTTATGTGTTCCATCTCATTTTTGATGACTTCTAATTTTCCTCGATTCATACTTTGTACATTCCACATTCCAATTATTAATGGATGTTTGCATCTGTATCTTCTCATTTTGAGTGGTGCCACATAGTAAGTGAAGGCCTCAAATGCTTTACTCTGTCTCCGTCATTAAGGTTGACTCTGCTTTGGGGAGGCAGCTCTTTTCCAGTCGAATTTTGAGTACCTTCCAACCTGAGGGACTCATCCTCTGGCACTATACCAGAAAATATTCCACTGCTATTCACAAGGTTTTTACCGGCCCTTTTTTTTAAAAAAAAAGAAGTAGATTGCCAGGTCCTTCTTCTTAGTCTGTCTTAGTCTAGAAGCTCCACTGAAATCTGTCCACCATGGATGACCCTGCTAGTATTTGAAATACCAGTAACATAGCTTCCAGCATCATAGCAAAATGCAAGCTACCACAGTTTGACAAACTGCTGGAATATGTTAATTAGCATGTTATAGTATACGAGAACAAGAAGCTTATTATTTGCAAACACTCATGAGATATTCCAAATAAGAGGGGCTAAGGGGCTGATAGACAATGATTTTTATAGTAGGACCTAAATTGGAGATTAACGTTTCTTTTCCTCTGATCCCATTATTGCCCTAGGTGGGTACGGCCTGAGGAAATGTAAATAACATGTTCTTATACATATATATACATATATATGTGTATGTGTGTGCATGTTTTAAAGTTTACACCAGGGGAGAGGGATCCTTGGGTAATAAGATGAGTGCTCTTAAAAACTGCTTTGTCATTTTTAGGTTAAGCTAGAGACTATTTAGTAATTTTTTTCCCCCATATTTTAAATAGGCCCCATTAGGGCCAGAAAGAGTTAATGTAACTTCCGAAAATCCTTTGCATAGTCCCAGGGACTAATATAGTCCCAGGAGAAGCTATTTCCAATTTTAGTTTACACACACAATAAGACAGTACGTGTGGTAAAGAGTTTGAAGATACTATAAAGTTATTTAATTTAGCCCTGAATTCACCTCCAGTTTAACTTACCATCTATAGCCTGGTATAATACTTCTAAGATTGCTGACCTTGAATTCCATTTTGAGCTTGCAAGTCTTTTTAAAAACCTCTTTTCCTTAAAAGGAACAAGAAGCCTTGTTTTTGTCCCTCACAGAGGAATTTGTACAGAAAACAAGAAGGTAACAGTGTTAGTTATTTGAAGCAGATCCCTGCTGTGTGCAGCATCGTTGACGAAATTGCATCTGAAGCTCCGAAGACAGTTTACTTAAAATAGGTATATGAGCTTTCTCTTGATCCTAGAGAACAAATGAAATCAAGGGAGCTCCATACATCTGCATTTCAGAATTCCTACAAAATAATTTTGCTTCTTTTATTGAGACACAATATAAAAATCCATGGTGTGAGGCAAAGGTTCTTAATTAGCCCCTAGAAATACAGCTGATAAAATACATACATTTCAAACTAAGCCCCTAAATAAACTTAAAAAGCAAAGACATATTTTGAGGGCGGAGAGGAGAACCCCAGAAAATGGACATTCATTAGACTGAGGAATGACCCAAATTCCCAGTTGATGAATAAGTTTCTTGTTTTGAGGGAGGTAACTTTTATTCAGAGGAAAGAAGCAAACAGAACAAACCTCAAACTAAAGACATGGTTTCCTTGGCTCATAGTGCCTAAGACAGCAGCCAGACCCTAGCACATGGTGGTGTCTTGTGCAGCTGTATTGTTAGATGTCAACATGTTGCACTCAGAAATGGAGTGGTTTTTTTTTGACATTGTGGATTAAGTTAACACGGATGCCCAAAGTCTCTGACCAGATGGTCACGGAATTCTCCTTTGTGTGGCTTTGGTTCACTAGGGTCATCCATTTATCTGTTGTTTTAAAGCAAATCAATCTTGTTAAATGGTTAGGATTTGTATCAAGCTCAGGTAAGCAACCTAAGTTATAAGGGAATAAAGTCAAGACTATGAGGATAAGGATAGGCCTCAGTCACTTTAGGTATGGCAAGAGCAAAGCAGGAATAAGGCCAAAAATGGAAAAATCAATTCCAGAGTTGGGAGCGGAGAAAGGCAGGAAAGATGATGACAGGGCAGGGTGTCAGAGAGCCACACTGAAGCCTTTCTTTTCTTCTGGAGGCAGAGTTGGCTTGTGTCTTCCATGATAGAATAATAATGCTTTGGATTTATGTAGAACCTTTATACTGAGGAACTCCAACTTCTATAAATATTGACAATTAAGAGAACTAAATATTTTCTTAAAATATTTTATTCTTAAGGGTTTTTCATATGATAAATATCTCTTTGAAATCTAAAATGTAAACCTCATAAAAGCAAGAAGTTTGTTTTGTTCACCATTTAGTTCCCAATGCATCAGAAAATGCCCTATAAATGTTTATTAAGTAAATAACATGTAAACGAATGTCTTGTGTATCAGGCACTATGCTAGATGCTATAAACACACAGATAGCTCTGGCCTTCAAGGAGTTCATTAGGGGATTTAGGAAGTATTTATAAATAACTATGCACAAGGTAGACAGTGGTATAAGAGGAGACCATATTCAATGAGTTTGCTTTGAGGATGAGGTCAGCCTGGTGGTTGGGAAGCAGGGGTATATAAAGGAAGACTCTGTATGGTCTAGGTTCTCTATAGAATGGGGCGGGGATTAAAAATGGTAGGAATGGAGAAAAGGGGACGCTAGGCCAAAGAAAATACGTAAACGAAGGGACTGGTGTGGGAGAGCATAGGCAATTTTGAGCAATTCATTTCAGCTAGAGTGAAAGGTACATGATAGGGGACCTTGGTAAGTAAGGTGGAGAATATGAGTCAGGATACATTGGTTGAGGCTCTTGAATACCACGAAAAGAAGTTCGGGCTTTATTCTCTAGGAATCATGAAGAGGTAATGAGGGTTTGGGAAGAGGGAGAAACATGGTCAGGGTTGTACTTTTGGAAGATATATTTGGCAGTAGGACAGGTGATGGATTAAAGGAGAGTAAGGATAGAGGCTTAGTGGTGCAGTGGTTAAGAGCTCAGGCTGCTAACCAAAAGGTCGGCAGTTCAAACCCACCAACAACTCCTTGGAAACCCTATGGGGCAGTTCTACTCTGTCCTACAGGATCACTGTGAGTTGGAATCGACTCGACGGCAACAGGTTAAGGATAGAGGCAATTAGGGAGCCCTTTGTGGGGACTAGACAAGAGGCCATGGGCATTTGAACCAAGGTAGCAACAATGATGAACTCAAACATTACGAAGATGGCACAGGATTGTGCAAAATTTCATTCTATGATACATAAGGTTAATATGAGTTTAAGCTGACTCAACAGCACCTAACAACAGTGACAGTGAGGATAAAACATGGAGGTGAATATGAGAGATATTATAGAGGTAGAAACCACAGGCACTGATGGGATATTCAGGTGTAATTGTATGACCTAGACTTGGAGATGTGGGACTAAATTTTGGGAGAGAAGTCAGGGAAAGAAAAAGATTTGGAAGCCACTTGTATGGAGTAGTTAGCGGAAGCTGTATAACTGAATCAGATGCCAACTGCAAGAGGGCAGAACGAATGTAGAAGAGGGCCAAGGAAAGATCGTTTAGGAACACCTCAATTTAATGGGAAGATTAAAGAAAAGGAACTGGAAAAAATCCTGCAGGGAAAGGATGGTCAGAAATGTAAGAGAAAGAAGAGAGTTCACTAGGGAAACCACAGGGAGAGGTTTTCACAAGGTGATTGTCCAACAGTTTCTAGTCAGGTAAGAAGAGAAGGATAAGAACTGAGAAAAAGGGTCTGTCAGCAAAAAGAGCATTAGACACACTTAAGAGGGTAGTTTTTGTTGAGAGGTGGCATGAAAGTCATATTTCATCAATGATGAGCAGTGAGAAAATTGAGGCACTTGTGTTGTCATTGAGTCAGTGCCGACTCATGGTGACCAATGTACAAAAGAACAAAATGTTGCCTTGCCCTGAACCATGTTCATGGTCATTGGTATGCTTGAGTCAATTGTTGTGGCCAATGTATATTTTGAATACTTTCCAACCTAGGGTGCTCATCTTCCAGCACTATATCAGACAATATTCTGTTGTGAACCATAAGGCTTTCATTGGCTAATTTTTGGAAGTAGATTGCCAGTCCTTTCTTCCTAGTCTGTCATAGTCTGAAAGCTCTGCTGAAACCTGTCCACAATGGGTGAACCTGCTGATATTTCCAGCATCAGAGCAACATGCAAGCCACTACAGTAAAACAAACTGACAGACAGGGGGAGGGAGGCAGTGGTTCAATCCACCAATTCAGGGAGTTAGGAAATTAAGAGCAGAGAGATACAGTAGTGCCTTGATGTAGTGCTAAAAGAATGGGGAAAAAATTAAAGATAGGAGAAACTTGTGTTGGTTGTTGGATGAATGGAAGGAGATAGAGAGAGTGAGAGAGAGACTGTATATTTGATGGTATAAGGTACCCGAAAAGGGAAAGGTCCTTATATTGAGATTCCTATTCACAAATTAAAAATATTCTTAAGTCTCCTAACACAATGTTAAAAATGTAACAGTGTAGAATGGAAGTTTGCGGTTAAAAGGACTGTATTACTTCAGTGTGTCTATGGTGTGAGTGTGTGTGTGTGTGTGTGTGTGTCTGTGTGTGGTGTGAGAGAGAGAGAGAGAGAGAGATAGGGAGATGGAGAAATTGATGGGACATTTGGAAATATCCTGGAATCATTAGACATATTTTCTCTTTATTTAGTTCTTTCCAGTAGAACCTAGAAAAGTATGGAATGTTTACCTGACCTCTGCTTTTGCAAGGCCCAAATTATGTCTTTGTAAAAATCTTTTTACCTATTATTTCCTTATCATTTGTTGGCTGGAGTGTCCTAGCCTCTCAGTTTGGAAATACAGTCCTAGATTTTTGGTTCCAAAGTATAAAAAGTTACTGTTGAAGCTATGGCCACAGCCTATTCATTCATGTGAATGACCCAGATTAGAATGGCCCCATCTAGTCATTTTGCACCTTCTAATGCTACTTCTGGGCATGAGTTTAGGCTGCTTTTGAAAATGGAAGCCAATGCCAAAATCGCATGCATATTCATAAACTATAAACAAACACACAATTATACATACACAATCCGACACACCCTCTATAATAATAAAACTAAAACCAAAGGCACCGCACAAAATGCTTTCTTGCTTTGCTGGCAGAGGTTATGGAAGGCTTTTTGTAACACTGGGCTCAATTTTCAGAGTTTATTACAAGTCCACAATTAAAGACAGTACACACAAAAGAATTATTCTCAGATGTACTATTGCAGTACTGTTTGCAACTCAAATATGTACTGTCCAGGGCTCTTTTTGGGGTCCACAATACAGTATTTATATTTGTATGTAGCCCTGATTAGGTTTTCAGCATATTCTGAGAAAAGTTCTTTTATTTCCTTTTTAGCTTTCATGGACCTTTGCAATGTGTTCTCTTATTTGGACTGTATAAAAAGCATCAAGATGCTTCTCTCTTTTCATTCAAACAAACAATGACTTTGTAAGTACGAAGAAAATTAGTAACAGGTGAAAGTTTATTTTTGATGATGTTGAGATCAAATTGCTGTTTAACTTATAGAACAAACGCCCTCCACGTCTCTTTTGTTTCAAAATTATTTATAAATTGAACTTGCACAACCTCTAAAGATGTTTAGAACATAAAAAATGACCTCTTTATTCTGCATTACTAACAAAATACAAAGGATATTGGTTTGATCAGTTTTTTTTTTCCCCTTGGGAATTTATTTTGAAAACATTGTGTATTATAAAAATTTGCATAGAGCTGACTTGGAGGGTTTTTTGTTTTTTGTGCCCAAAGTTCTGTACTTAGAATTATATAGCTTTTTAAATTCATGCTAATGCGTACTTATTAGGTATGTTTTATATTATATACATACTTGTTTATGTTCTATTTCATTCTGTTAACTTGATTATGTCTTTTGGGGACTTTTCTTCATAATTATCCTCTTCATTAGTGTAATTTACAGAGCCTGCAATAAGCACTCTAATAAGAATATGTACTAAGGGCTAAGCCTTCCTTAAGGAGCCCTGGTGGCACAGGGGTTTAGCACTTGGCTGTTAACCAAAATGTTGGTGGTTCGAACTCATCCAGCGGCTCTGTGGGAGAAAGACCTGGCGATATGCTCCCAGAAAGATTACAGCCAAGAAAACCTTATGGGACAGATCTACTCAGTCACATGTGATTTCTAAGAGTGAGAGTCAACTTGATGGCACTTAACCACAACAAGCCCTCCTTCCTTCTTTCCTCTGTCTTTAAAAAATCAAAGAGTGCCTAGCACCTAGGGAACTAACCTATGTAAGTCAAGATCTGGTTTTACCCCAGTATGTCTCTACTTCTATTATAAATGTCTACTGAAAAAAATCATATGTTGAATGATTGCATTAAGGATAGCTTGATAAAATGAGACATTCTACCAAGTATTTGGGTCAGAAGCAAGACATATTTCAGCTCCGTACAAAGAAGAATGTTTTCACAGTCAAAAGCTCCTCCAAGATGAAATTGGCTGCCTCTGAAGGTGGAGGGGTCCTCATCACTGGAATGAAGTTCTGCTGAAAGAGGCACTTCCTCTCTTAAGTTAGATATTGTGGAAAACTGGTGAATTCGGATACTGTTGAATTTGTTATTTAAGATGCTAAAAGTCTACCATTTATGAGAATTTCAAGTTTGAAAATAATTTTACTATAAATCCAACCGGAATAAATCAGGTTTTGAATATCAGAGTGTGATGTGGGTGGGTGGATAGGTTTGAGGAGGGTGAAGTAGGTTTATATGGCTTTGAAAAATAAATTTTCTGAGAAATTAGAATTTTATTTTCTTTTTGCTCCAAAGTTGGAATTTTCTGTCTCTTTTTGAAGACTTTTAATTGTAATGCTGTAAAATACATGTGAATATCTCCACGCTAAATACTTTCAATGCTTCGGTCTTTTTCCAAATAAAAAAAAAAAAGATCCACAAGGATGTAACCTCCTTGTAGGGTGAGAACATGTTTTCTTCACCTAACCCTAGGCCTTCATGTATGATATACTATAAAATTCTTATGAATAGGAGAATTCTGCAAATACTGCAGAATTTAGTTCAATTCCATTTATGAACAATTTCTTAGGCATCAGTTATGAGTTGTAAATGTGCTAGCATAAGACCCAGTCCTATAATTAAGGGCTTTGCTTCCAGAGGGATAGAAAGTAGGTGTGGAGAGCTAGAAGACTTTATACTTTTGTTTCTCTTACTTTCTTCCTTACATTCCCTTTCGTCCATCTTTCCAATGGCAAACTGAATGCTGGTTCAAGCTGATACGCTCTACAGTGTAAATCCAGACGAGACAGGAAAGGTTGGTTTTGGAGCAGTTTAGCTGTTCTATCTTACAAGGTCAATCAGGCGCTAGGGAAACCTGCAAATTTCCTTCAGGACAGGAGAGGGGTCAAATCCATCCTTCTATCACCAGTGCCCAGCACACAGAAGGCACTCTATCCCTGTCAATTTAACCAATGAGTTGTTGTTAGTTGCCATGGAGCTGGCTCTGATTCATGGCGACCTTACATATAACAGAACAAAATGTTGCCCGGTCATTTGCCATCCTCATGATCACTGGTGAACCAATGAGTGGGCAGGACAAATTTCTTCATCATTCTCCCATCTACTTTTCTTCAGTGTAACCCCTGTTGTCATGCTTCTCACACAGCCTGTATCCTCTGATGCTTCTAGCTAAGCAAGCCCCTCCCAGACCCAGGTCTGGTCTCCAAAACCCCCTGCTTCTCCTAGGCCAGATCACAGCTGTCATTCTCCAAGGAGATTGTTTTGATTATCCCTGCTGTGGAGTGAGTGAGTCCCAGGTTTCTAGGAGGCATTTGCATTTTAAAGGCAAGCTCATTAATCAGTGCTCATCTGACTAGCGCGAGGTGTTGGGTGACAGTGGTGGAGAACACGGTTCTGAACTGGATGCTCTTCTTCCTCCACATCTGCACTGCCTTACCTTTTCCTAGGACTGAAATTCATGGAATCAGCTTTGCAGTAACATCGGTTACAGCTACTTTTTTCTTGTGCACAGACATTGTATCCCAGGAGCTCACAAGAGGAAAGAGTTGTTGCTTTCGGAGAGACAGGATATTGCCAGAAGATATCACACTTATTTGAAATCTAGGCTCTCAAATGTGGGGGCTTCTTTTAATATTCTTACAGCACAGTTCTAAGCACACTGTCAGCACTGTTCCAGGTACCTTTTGCTGCATAAAAACCACCTAAACTTAGAGGTGGGAAGCAGCACCATTTTACTCTGCTCAAGGATTCTGTGGGTGAGAATTCAGATAGGGCACAGCGCCACAATGTCTGGGGCCTCAGCTGGGAAGACTCAAATGGCAGGGATGACTCAAAGGACTTGGGGCAGGAATCATCTGGAGGCTTCTTTACACATGTGCCCAGCTTCTGGGCTGACATTACTCAAACGCTGCGCTCAGTTGATATTGTTTATCACACGTCACCTCTCTACATTTGGGCTGTTGGTAACATGGTAGTTGAGTTACAGAGGAGGTGTTCCCAGACAGAGTATCAGGACAGTGAATCCAAGAGCACCAAGCAGAAGCTGTGTGGCTTTTGTCATTTAGCCTTGGAAATCATGGAGCATCACATCTGCCACATTCTGTTGGTTGCTAGGAAGCCACTAGGCCAGGCCAGATTCAGGAGGAGAGAAATTCGACTCCATCTCTTCCTGGGGGAGAAGTATGGCCACACTGCCGAAGAGCATGTGGGATGGGAGTTTATGGTGTAGTCATGTTCAGAAAATCCAGTCTGCCACGAGAACTTAACAAGGTTCTTTACTATTTGCGTAGGCCACACTTTACACATATAGTAGCCAACCCTCTCAACAACACTGCAAGGTAAACTTTACCCTTATTTCTGAGGTAAACAAACTGAGGCCCAAAGAAGCTTAGTGACTTGCCTCAGGCCACACAGCTTAGTAAGTGATAGAGCTAGGATTGTACCCTGAGTCTGTTTTACTCCAAAGCACACACTCCTTCCATTGTATGATTTTTTTCTTTATATATTGGGTTATATGGGGTGAGGGGAACATTGTACCTAATAGAACTAGTTTTAACTTGTAATAGTAATTAGAGAATTTTAAGGGATGCTTTAAACTGAAATAAATATACGTTCACATTTGAGAAATGAGAAAGTTCTGCACAATACACATCATTTTCCCTTCTTACTGAGGTTTTTTTTTTTTTTTTGGTCTATACTGGAATCAGTTAAAATATGCTGTAAATGTGAAAATAGACTTTCTAAATCTAGTTCAGGTGTTATTGGGATAGTCAAATGCTTTGGGAGGAAAACAACAATACTTTTTACAGTTAACTGAACAATAAATTATTTGAAATGTGAAAAATGTGTGGTCGACACGTAGTGAAAGAGAAAAATCAATATTGTTTTTAACTACATTCCTCATTTCAAAAATTTTGAATCATCGTTTTAAAAATACATTTTATTTACTTTGTTGTTGTTGTTGAGAACATATACAGCAAAACATACACCAATTCAATAGTTTCTAGATGTACAGTTCACTTACACTGATTACATTCTTCGAGCTGTGCAACAACCCTCACCCTCCTCTTTACAGACTCTCTGATATTAATTAAAAACAACTTGTTGAGGCATTTATGATATATTAGATAGAGTTTTCAGATACCCTGTTTTCACAGGAAACGGTATGAGTGACCACTGACTGTGTCTGTATCTGTAACTCTATGAACACCACTGTGATCTTGAAGTAGCTGAAAGGGGAAAAAATTTTAAAAAAATTGAAATGTGTATAAATGCTACATTTCTGATTCGAAATTCTTGTGTGCCTGTGTGTATGTGTGTGAAGGCAGGGGGTGGCGTGGTGAAAGGGTAGAGCTGCAGGGAGAAACAGTCTGCTTTTACTATGAGGAAAAATATTGCTTTTAAAACTAAGTTTGATTTATGTAACTTGTATATATTGACTTTGGAGAACAAAGAGTAAATTATCAAGCCTCTGAATGACTGGTAAATTCCATGGACACAGATTCCTCATAATCGTGTGCTGTTATGCTTTCTAGATAAATATGCCAATAATTTATAACTCCCGGGTAGCTGGAGTGGAGATCCGGAGGTGTTTTTAGAGCACAGAACCCTGACTCTGATCCATGTCGTTATTGCTCACTGAGCCTTTGTGTCATTATGCACAGTCTGGATTTGGAAGTTTCCTCTCCAGAGTTCCCATGGAATACTGACTGCTACAAGCACTGACACGTGGGATAGTTGGTAGAAAGCATCACGGTTTTGGAATCTGGAAGGGAGTGATGTTTTTCTAGGGCTGACAGCTCAGAGACCAGGAAAGTACAAAAGCTGTCCTTCCTCCTTAGGACTCCATCCTGAGCTTTGACTCTGAGGCATTCATACCTCAAAAGGACCCCAGCACTTGGGACTGGAAAGGGGCACAAAACCCTCCAGATGTTTGAGAATCAGCCAGGGAAAGAAGAGCACTTAAGTTCCTAGTATGAGGTTAACTGCATGGTTTACCATCCAAACAGGGATGCTTGAGAGCAAAGGGAACACTAAGCAGCTGACATGCTGGGCCCCAGGATACTGCCACCCTACTCTATCCTGACTCAGGCTATCTCAAGAATTCCCAGTTTAGATGGATGCAATCCCCAAAACGGTGCTGTCCCCTCCAAACGCCTGACAATCATTGTGCTGCACACGACATGGTGGTAACAGCGATGGTTTCGAAAGCAGCAAGCATGTGCCAGACTCTTTCCCTGTGTTATCTTGTTTAACCGCGATAATATTCTGCAAGGTAAGTATTAGTTCCATCTTACAGATGAGGAACAAGAGACCCAGACAGAGTTAGTGATTCAGTGGAGGTCACACAGCTACTAAAAAGCAGAGCCCGCACTCCTACCCAGATCGTCAAATTCTCAAACCTGTTCTCTCTCCTCCTCACGCATCGTCTCCCCTCCCAGCCTCCTGGAACTGTTTTGTTTTCCTCTTGTCAACATTGCACATGGGCCACCTTGGAATACAGCAAACTGACGCAGAGGGACTTTTACGAGTCTGAGTTCACATCTGTCAATATCAGCTATTGCCACAAAGGAAGGGCCTGATAAATACGCATTTGAAAGGTCTGTTGGTCTTGTGTTGGTTCTACAACTACACATTCCCAAAGCAATCCTCACTATAGAAAGTGCAGTCATAATACATTTTATTAAGTTGACTATGGAGTTCTTTTAAAAACTAGATAGATTGTGCGCATGTGTCTGGTCAACTCACACAGGTCTGGTGAGCTTATACCTCCCACGTGCCACCTGAAATGCTCACCACTGTTTATATACTTCGTATCTTGCCATTCTTTTCTCAGGTCTCATCATGTTAAAGCTGTTGTAAGTTTAAGTTCTGATTCCCAATTGCACACACAGCACTTAGCAGGGGAGATAATTATGCCCTTTGACCCAGGAAAAAGGATTAAGCGATTCAATTCACATTTAATCATTTTTATTTCATTTTGATGAAGAAATCCATTTCCTTCAGAATGAAATAAATGAGTCAATCTTCCTCCAGGGAAGAGTTAAGGTAAATGCAGTTGCCACATAAAATCCAAATGGCTCAAGGTAATATTACATATTTTTAAAAGTAGGCAGTTGAAGATGGAAATGAAACTTAATACTGCAAGCATTGCCCTGGGATTTTATTATAAGTTTATTGCAATCATAAATATGGAATTTACATGCCGTATATATATTTCAATATTATATTTTGTTAAATTAGTTCAGCATTGAGTCATTAACTTGTTGGTGGTATGTTACTTATATTCCCTTTGTGATACACTCAACTTCTGAGACCCACAAAATGAATTAAAAATCAGTTCTTTACCTTCACAATATATTCAAGAGCAGAGTTTATGTATATTCCCAGTATTTTAACCACTTAGGAGGTTTTCCACTGGAGCACTTGTGAAAAATTAAATCTGTTTTATAATTTGTGTGCTTGTGAGTGTGGGTGTGTGTGTAAAATTGAGGGGTTGACTTGGAAATTAAGCCGTGACTTAATGGCCCTCCTAATGATCTACAGAGAAGTCAAATGACTTCCTTCTCTAAATTCCTAAATGCAGCTTCCAGGGAAGTTTATCATATTCATTCACCAGAGAAGCCCACATGTTGTCTGTATTTGAGTTGCCTTTTTCCAAACATATGCTTGAATGAATCTCACGCCCAGAGCTCAGGAAGGTTGCTACTGCAGTGCACTGTTGGGAGTGGATTCCGTGGAGTTAGTTTTCCTTCTCGCTCTTCTTCTCTATTTTATTTTTGTATCTCATCTCCCCCCACATCTCCACATTCCCCTGACCCTGCCACACACACACACACCCACGCATACACACACAAGATCAATTAGTTTAAAAGCAGATCAGCCAATAGTTTTCCTAATTGCCTATTTCCAAAGCCAAGTCAAATAGGTTAGGGCAGCGTATTTTCCCTTACTTTGGACTATCCTGTGTCCTTCCTGAGAATTGTGAATTTCAGAGTGAGTGTTAGAAAGAGACTTCTCTTTACCTAATTCTGTCAGCCCCATAGATTCTCAGAGTGACTCTTATTTGTTAAGTTCCATTTAGTATAAGCTTATCACACATGGTTTTAGGGGGAGAAAAAAGCAAAAATAATGTTTTAAAAGGACTAGATTTGCAGTATTTATTAAAACACAATGTTTTGAAACCTTGCTATAATCTCATTTTAGGGTTCAAGTCACACAACTGCACAAAGTCTAGCAATACTTCTTGTAACTAAATTTACTTGGATGAAATTCAAGATAGAGCCAGTAAATAGTCACAAATTGAAATGTTAAACGCACAAATGTAGGCTCTGTCTACAAGCATGCCACATACCAGTGAAAGTATGTACACAGTCCACAGGGTCTACAGCACATTTTTACAGTAGGGTTTAGGGGTAGAAATCTGGAACTTGTGGTGGGGAGCAGCATTTACCCGGCAAGCACCTTTTTGCAACTTAGAGTGTATGTTACAAATCCATTAAAATAGCAGCCTTCTATTTTCAGATGCTTAGTTTGCACTTATCATTAACATTGAGAAATGTCAAGGATCTATACTGAAAAATATTATTATTTTATTTTCCTTGGGGTGTTTGATGTATTGATAGATACCATTTGTGTGTGAAATTCAAGCCTCCTCCCCATATTCAAGCCAAGGCTGGTGAAAGATAGAACAATTTAAAAAAGCAAAAACCGAGCAAAAAAACCCTAACTGTTTGACCATGTGAACTGGTTACTTGATTTAGCTGTTTGATTTTTATCTCATCTCCCATAGCCTCACAATTATCTATGAGATGATGCAATTGTAAGCATAACACAATTATGGAAAGAGGAAGAAAATATTAAGCCCTGGAAAGAGAAAATAATTATAAAGATGGACATACAAGACCACATTAGCTATATGAATATAGAAATTCCTCCAGAAATTGGAAGGGAGGTTCTATGTGCAATGACTGTTTTTCTCCCATTCCCCCAAACCTGGGGGTGCAATAAATGTCCTCTCTGTTCTTCATTACCTCTTACAGATCATTGTTTCTTCCTCTTCTGTACACCCTCCCCCCCATATTTGCTGCTTATACCCTCAGACTATACCACTTACAGCCTCTCCTTGTTGCAGCTGATCAGAGAGCCCTGATCACTCTCCCTCATTACGGGAGAATTTTAGCTTTTGTGTACTTGGCTCTCCATCTCCATTGAGAATTCATGGGAATTTCAATATCCATGTAGTTAGTTCTTCTAATAACCTGTTCTCAACGTTCCTTGATTGCCTCTCTTCCATTTTCTTGTCCACTATCCCTTCTTAGTCATCAACTCCTGTGATCACACATACCATAGACCTGTTCATTACCAATAACAGCACCTCCTTCATAATATCAGTTTCAAGCATCATACTCTCTGACACCACCCTCCTTTATTTCCAATTTACTCCATCCAGAACTTGGCTCAAATAATCCTCTGACTCGCCTACATTAAACAATGCACTGATTCTATCATCCTTTCGTTGTTCTTAAAGGAGTTGTCAAAGGCAATCTCATCACATGTCCTAGTCTATTCACTTGCCCATTCTTCTAGATATTTCATTCCTTCTCTCCTTCTTTCAACTGCTAAGCTTCCTCCCCCGTCTTCACTCTTGGTTTATTCTCTTACTGAGAGGAAAAAAACAAACAAACAAACAAAAAAACCCATCGCTGTCAAGTCGATTCCAACCCATAGTGACCCTGTAGGACAGAGTAGAACTGCTCCATAGGGTTTCCAAGAAGAGGCTGGTAGATTCGAACTGCCAACCTTTTGGTTAGCAGCTGAGTTCTTAACCACTATGCCACCAGGGCTCCATTTACTTGCTGAGAATAGTGTCATATGTTACCACGACCCTGTCTCTCAACCCATTAGTGCTTTTACCCGTGTCATTTAGTGTCCACTTGTTACTATGGAAGAAATATCCGTAGTCTTATCTATGACCCGTCCTTCTGATGATGCACTGGATGCCTTCTCCTTTCACTATTTCAGCAAGATTTCCTTATCTTTCTCTGGAATCCACAAATTTTACCTCTCTCTCTGGGATACAATCCCGTAAAAATACAAACATGTTATAATGCACCCCAGTTAAAACAAAACAATACCCTCTTGATCCTACTTTCCTTTTTATATGTACTGTTCCATCTTTCTTCATTTCTTTTCTGAAAACCTCCATCAAAGAGAATAACATTAACATTTCGCTACTGAATACATGTTAGTAGCTAAGGAATTCCAACCAAATTGTAAAGGAAAAAAAGTGTACCAGCATAAAGAGAAAAAGGCATCAGTAGAAGCAGGTGTTTCCTGGTCTAAACCAGGCTGATTTGATAAAGGTTTCCATTTCTCTCATCTCTCTCTCCATACACCATAATCATTAATATTCTTATTCATGAAAATCAAACTTAATAGAAATTAAAAATCTAGAATTCAGTTTTTTTCTTTTGTCAGTGTTATTTTATGAGACCTGTATTTTATCCCCAAGCACTGAAACTTCTAGTAAAGCTTGATCAGCATTTTGTTTGGTGAAAGCCTTATAAAAGTTTTACCAGATGTCATGAATTGAATTGTGTCCCCCAAAAATATGTATCAACTTGGTTAGGCCATGATTCCCAGTATTGTGTGGTTGTCCTTCATTTTGTGATTATCATTTTATGTTAAAGAGGATTAGGGTACGTCTTAGTCATCTAGTGCTGCTATAACAGAAATACCACAAGTGGATGGCTTTAACAAAGAGAAATTTATTCTCTCACAGTCCAGTAGGCTACGAGTCCAAATTCAGGGTGTCAGCTCCAGGGGAAGGCTTTCTCTTCTCTGTCAGCTCTGGAGGAATATCCTTGTCATCAGTCTTCCCTTGGTCTGGGAGCATCTCAGCACATGAACCTCAGGTCCAAAGGATGTGCTCTGCTCCTGGTACTGCTTTCTTGGTGATATGAGGTCCCCATGTCTCTCTGCTCTCTTCTCTCTTTTGTATCTCAAAGAGATTGGCTTAAGACAGCATCTAATCTTGTAGATCTCATCAATATAACTGCCCTAATCCATTTTATTACATCATAGTGATAGAATATATAACACATAGGGAAATCACATCAGATGATAAAATGTAGACAATCATACAATACTGGGAATCATGACCTAGCCAAGCTGACAGGTATTTTGGGGGATACAATTCAATCCATGACAGGGTAGGATTGTAACACCCTTACTAAGATCATATCTCTGATCCAATGTAAAGGGAGTTTCCCTGGAGTGTGGCCTGCGCCACCTTTTATCTTACAAGAGATAAAAGGAAAGCGAAGCAAGCAGAGAGTGGGGACCTCAAACCACCACGAAAGAAGCACTGAGAGCAGAGCGCGTCCTTTGGACCTGGGGTTCCTGCACAGAGAAGCTCCTAGTCCAGGGGCAGATTGACAAGGAGGACCTTCCTCCAGAGCCAACAGAGAGAGAAAGACTTCCCTTGGAGCTGACGCCCTGAATTTGGACTTCTAGCCTACTAGACTGTGAGAAAATAAATTTCTCTTTGTTAAAGCCATCCACTTGTGGTATTTCTGTTATAGCAGCACTAGATGACTAAGACACTGGACAAGGAGCTCAGCACAAGAAATGGGCAAGATGAAATGTCAGGAAAAAGCTCATTCTGCATTTATCATAATGTCTCTGTTAGAGTTTTTTTTTTGCAGTTTTTAGAATAAGCTAGGTGTAGTCACTGAAGTAGCTGCTGGGTGACCATAAGTTATGTAAAGGATATTTATTTACTCATCGTTTTTTGTTTTGTTTTGTTTTCCTTGAGCTTAGGCAGTTAACATGAAATCCAGTTTTCATATCTTTTTCTTTTTTTTGGTGTTTCTTGAAAAGAATATTTGGAAACCCAGTGCCCACCCACCTTGATGTACAAGTGACTCAAACAGAAAGAAAAATGTCAGTGAATAATTCCATGAATAAATGAAATAAATTGGAAAGTCAAAGAAAACCCCCTAGCCAAAGAACAGAGCAAAACAAAACAAAAAAAGCCATGAGCAGTTGTATTTTCCAGGGCACCAGGTAATGAATTAGCCACTCTTGAGATGGACCATAGAATTGATCCAGATTTCATTTTCATAGTCTCATGGGAAAAGATAAAATGTTGCTGCTGTTAAAATGGTTTTACATCTCTGAGACTTTCTGTCTGTACAGTTATAACATTTCACAATGTAACTAAACACCTGACTAATTCATGAGTCGAGAAATTAGCATACCTCAGTAGTCAAGAGACACAAAACTGCTGTTGAAATAGAATCTTTTGTTGGGAAAACTATTAGAGACATAGTTTTTTGAAAAACACTTGAGGGTCCCATTGATTTATACTTTCACATTTTAGGTATATATGTCTTCTGTATTTACTTATTCATTTTTCCCCCAGAAAACTCAGCATCAAAGTCATTCCCTGAGGCCATGTATAAAAATGTGAAAACTAAGGCAGACAAGAATAAACAAAAGCCATGTGTATCTGGGTGAGCTATTTGAGGCATGCTTAGGAGATGTTGTCTTTAGAAGTCCTTCTAAAGGCAGAACTAAAAATCATGATCAAACATCATAATTTCTAAAAAACTGAAACTGTTTTGTTTTCTCTTCAAAAATTTAGCTGTAACTGCTCCAGAGAGCCTATGTCTTCCTCTTGTCCTTCTTCAGAATACTTTATGGTAAGAAGGAATGATGGTGACTTTCACTTTTTTTTTTTGGTCAATGCCAGTCCCCTCCTCCTCCCTTTGGCACTTTTCAAGTCAGCAAAAGCCTTTCAGAGCACTCCCTGGCTGGGGCCTGACAACTAGCAGGGGCCAGAGTTGTGGCAAGAATCCAGTTCTTGTTATTCAGTCACTGTTGTTTCTTCTCTAGAGGGGAGAGGAAAGGGAAGACAATTTCATGCATTGTTTGCAGCCAAAACAAGTCTTCATTTTATATCTGTTCAAATAAGATCTTTTCCAAAATTCTCTTTCTATAAGACTTTATATAAATCTTGAAAAGCCATTTCTATAGAAACCAGGTTTCCTGACAGTTGCTGTGTATAATTCATTGTCTGGCTGTGTAGAAACCTTTTCTCCAACATAAAATGTCTCTTAATAGAATCCTTGTACCAAAGATAAAATATAGAAAAATCTTTTTATAAGGCCCATGCTAAATCTGTTTTTCTCATCTTTTCTTAATACAATGCTTCAGTCATTGGATGAAGACACAGAATGGTATAAAATAATATAGCAAACAACTTTCTAGCACTCAGGGAATAACGCATTGCAAGGACCGTGGACACCCCCTGTGTACCCCTCCTCAGTTACCTTTCTCTCTCCTCTCCACTCTACCCCTAAACCAGAGATAACTATTGTCCAGAATTCAGTGTTGACCACTCCCACTGTGACTTTATACTTTTCTTATGCTAAATCTCCAAAACAACTTTAACAACCAAAGTCAAAGCTTTGCCCACCTATGTATATGTGGCTGAAAAATATAAAGCTTTATAGTCTCTTACAACTCTGTAATTCCATGACTCTATGAAACGTGGACATCTCAGTGAATCAGCAAATTTGTCAACATAAAATCAACTGACCATTTTGAAATTGCACTCCATCTTCCCCATTTCCTTATTTTAATTGATTTTTCATTTATTTATATTTATTCATATTCTTCATTTTCTTATAGTGATTAAGTAATTTATTCTTGGAAGTTTTAAACTTTATAATAAAACTGCAATCGTAAGTATGTTGCTGTTATTGTGTGCCGTCAAGTTGATTTCAACTCATAGCGACCCTATAAGACAGAGTAGAGCTGTCCCATAGGGTTTTCTAGGTTGTAATCTTTATGGGAACAGATGGTCAGGCGTTTTCTCCCACGGAGTCGCTGGTAGGTTCAAACCACCAACCTTTCAGTTAGTAGCCGAGCACTTAATCATTGTGCCACCAGGGATCCTCCTAATAATAATCTGTGAATATAATTCTAAGTATAGTGCTTTCCTGAGGACTGTGAGTTCTTCTAGTGAATTATCAAATCTGCATTTGTAGGCAGCAGGTCAGAAGTGCGGATGTTCTGGGAATCTCTGAGTTTGCGGTTGTTGTCCTTGGGGGATAATTGGAGCATCCAATTTGTAGCCAGTTGATCAGAACTTGGAGCCGATGTCATAGTCAAGAGGACTATTCCCTTTAACCAGTGAGATCTGACCTAGCTCCGGGTGGTTGACGTCAGAAGAAAAACTGTATTCATGGTTAGTATTAGAATGAATTGAAGTGGTTGAAGATCTTGTCTTAGTAATAATGCCATTAGAGGCAGAGAGAAGCTGAATAAAAGAACTCATGTCTCAGAATTGGCGATTAGTTAAGCAATAAATGCTTATTATATAAGATTGGGAAACTGAGAAAGGTCAGAAAAGTCCCAAATGAAGAAATTGAAATTCACCGTTAATTCTACTACTATCCAGAGTTAGCCAACTGTGATGTACACAAAAGAGATCACATGACATAGTATGTTTTGTATTTTATTTTTTTACTTAGTTCATTCAGAACATCTTCTTTTATGAATAAACATCTTTTAAATATAATTTTAAATTCTTAAGAAATATTTCATTTTATCTATGGAATATAATTTAATTATTCTCCTATCTTTGGATATTTACTCTATTTCCTTTTTTTTTCTATCATAAATAATGCGATCCACATTCCTTACTATTTCTTTAGGATAGATTCCAAAAAATTGTAATATTTGACAAAGAAGGCCAAGAGTACATATTACTGCATAGCACATCTTCCAGAAAGGTTGTACTTAATCAATAAATGAATAAGTAAGTGGAGATCGAAATTCCTACCCACTAAATGTTTTTAAAAATACACTTTTCCCACTCTATAATACAAGGTACTCTCAACTCTGTATCTCCTGTTGGCTTACTTAATGTCCAACATCCTTGGCTCTAAGCAACAATTTCAGTTATTAGGAAGAACTTGGAGGTGACAAATTCGGATACTTGGGAGTATATGGTTCTGCTTTACCTACCTAGTTTGGACTTACCACCAGAGGATTTCTCTTATATGACATAAGCGGATTTAAAATGTTTTCTCTGAATCAATGCTTGTATTCTGGTAGTAGACACTTTTTAAGAGGTGTAGGATAAGAGAGCTCTGCACCCCAGTTCTGCCCCTGGCAGCGAGCAAGCTTAGGAAGCCTCATAATGCCAAAAATAAGCCACTGTATAACAGTGCAAAGGTCTTCTCATCTTCAGACACATTTGCCAATATTAACCCATTAGCCTTCATGCCATCACTGTGGGGCACGCATAGCTAGTTAGGAAAAAATAATGAATTAGTATAAAAAAACAAAAAAACCAAACAAACCCATTGCCGTCAAGTCGATTCTGACTCATAGCAACCCTAAAGGACAGAGTAGAACCTCTCCATAGGGTTTCCAAGCAGCGCCTGGTGGATTCGAACTGCCAACCTTTTGGTTGGCAGCTGTAGCTCTTAACCACTATGCCACCAGGGTTTCCATGAATGAGTTTAAGGCCCCCTTAAAATTAAAAAAAAAAGAGAAAAAGCTATCTAAATGCTAAATACCAAATCATAAAAAACAGATTAATATTATTGTTCTGATTTTTTAGATTGGGCAACTGGGTCATGGGGACAACACTGAACTCAGACATCCTTCAGTCAGAGAGGCTGTGCTCAGAGATTTGGACCAAGCCTTCTGGCAATGGTATTATGCCCTGGGAACTATTTACTAGGAAAGATCACCTGTTTGAAAGCAGAAGATTCAGAGTTTGTACTGAAATACTCTTTATGTTTGCAACAAAAAAGAAAGGTGCAGTCAGATTCACAGTACAGTCATGGCAGGGTTCCCTCCTCTGAGCTCCCATTGCACATTAAATATATTTATTTAGTAGCACCTATCTTTCATAATAGGGAGAAAGATGCTGCAGTCTACTTCCATAACGGTTTACAGCCCTGGAAACCCTATGGGCTGTTCTACTCTGTCCTATAGAGTCGGAATTGACTCAATGGCAATGGGTTTGGTTTTGGATCTTTCATGATAATAGTTAGTATTATTATTTTACATCTGTGCCCTTCACTAAAAACATCCCTGAGAGCATGAATTGCATCTTATTTTTTGTATCCTCGGTGCCTAGACTAGTTCTTAGTACATTGTAGGTATTGAATAAATGTTCATTGAAGGTACCAAAAAATGAATGAATAACTAGAAATATGGCAGAATCATACTTTTATACAACAAACTTTCTGCCACCCAGGAGAGAGTATTCCAGGGGTTCTCAACAGAAAGTTCACATCAGAATCAATTGTACAGGTTTAGAAATATACAGCGTGGAACTCTAATCTGGACTTTCTAATTTATAATCTCTGGGGAGCCTTTTGAAAAGGCTGCTTAATCGACCCCAGTGTTCACTGCTTCCTTTGAAAATCCTTCAGTATCCTATGGTCATTCCACTACTAAATGACATAGACAGAAATACCTTTATGCTATGCATTTAACTTGACGTGACAGATATTGATAGAAAAGGAAAGGAAAATTATATTGATTGAATATCATCTATATACCAGGCATTGTCTTAGTTGCGTGCACAGATAATCATATTCAGTCCTCACAACAACCCTGCAAAATAGGTACTACCACGCTACTGTTCTCATTTAAAGATGGGAAAATTTGATCTTCATATTTTGAATTATATGTTAATTAATATCATCGTTCCATTACATCCCTTAAATAGAATTGTGTACAAATGTAACTAGGTTTTACTTTTTGCTATCTTATGAAAGTTCTTAATATTATCTTACTTTTGTGTTTTAGTCAGTAAATATTCAGTTTATTCCTCGTATGTTCCATACACTACGCTAGGTCCTATCTTTCCCATTTGGATTAAAAGTTATTCAAAGGCAGTATGTATCTCTCTATTCCCTTCCCTCCTTTGTTCTCTCTCTCTCTCTCCCTACTTCTTTTCCACCTTCTCTTCCTCCTCTTCTCTCTCTCTCTGTTTTTCTTCATATTCATCCACAAAAGTCAGCGGTCAGTGCGGAGTAGGAATAGCATTCAATACATTACTCACTTAGAACCTACAGAAACAAAAGGGAAATGAAGTGGTAAAAATACGCTCTAGAAAAGGCAGAGCAGATTTCAACCTAAATGCCGTTCTAGAACTATTTGCCTTTTAAAATAAGTTTTAATTCAGGAATTAATGATTATGCTCCAAAAGATTTAATCTTCTATTTAACAACAGTAAAAGTTGGGGAAATCAAAGAAAAATCAGAAGTGAGTCCATGACTCAACGGGAAGCAAAAAGGCACAGAACCTGTAGCCTTCTGTCATTTGAAAGAGACCGGAAGGAAAAAAGAAATTTCCAGCTGAGTCTTTGAGCTCAGAACAATGTTTTTCACAGAACAGCATGCTGATCCAAGTGCCCAAAACCTGTAATTACAGCTTAGCTCTATTTTCTTAACCACACTCCCCACCAATGGTCTCAGAACAATTTATGACCCAGTGATTCACTTTGGGGTGATAACATCAACATGTAATTAAAAGAGGGGGTCTAGGCTTCAGTCTACTGAAAATCCTCGAATAATGTTAGGCCAGTATAAGGCAGAATAGATCTAAATGTCAAGTTTCTACTTGAAAAAAATTATTAATAAAGATGAGTAACAAGGAGAAATTGAATCTACTGAGAAAATAAAAATTATTTTATGTTTTCCCTGGTAGAGTAAATCATGAATATGACATACTGGCCTGATTTTTTTTTTCTGTAAGTGTACATTTTTATTCTAGGTCAAAAATAATTCAGGAGACAATTTCCATGATTGAAATATCAGTTGTTTATAAAAGAAGATGAAATATAAGAAAAGATACTCTGTATAAGTGAGGGATTATTGGACAACAGGAGACCTAACTTTAAAAACCCTTCACAGAGACACTTCTCTAAAATTATTAAGAAATAAACTATCCTCATTTAAACTGCTTCATCTATCAATCTGTGCCTTCCTAATTATGTTGAATATTGCTCTTGGAGGAGGCTGAAAGGTGTTATTGTCACTAAAATGGTCAAAACTAACATTTCTGTGACCTTTTGGACATAAATTGCCTATTCCACGCTCAGAAAAATTTCATAATCCAGGTTGCTGTTTTATTTTATGGATGATGAAAGAGAAGCTCAAAGGTTTGAGTGATGACCCAAGTATAAGCAGCTTGTAATTAGCTCAACTGGGACTCAAATTCTGGTCTTATTGATTATACATCTCATGCCCTTTAAAACATGGCATTTTGCTTCCTTGCCCATTGGAGTTGCTTGATAGATGTTTATTGAATTATAGTGACTTGGATTTCAAATTCTGAAGGAATTCTAAGATTATACAGAGCTTTATATTCCTTAGTAATTTTTTTTTTTTTTAATTTAAAGTAGGCATATGAATAAAGAATGGACTTGGTCCCCAAAACACTGGTAATTCTTGACTGGTGATAGGAAAGTAGACCTAAGACTGTAGGGATTCAACTTTCTGTAATTACTTTAACAAAATAAATTTCATCCCATACCTTTGAGTATCCTGACCATTGAGCCTGTCTGCAGCTGATTTTGGAGATACATCATCTGTTTCTCTTTTCCTTTCCTACCAAGTGAGAGCCTAACTCTAGTCACATCATCAGTGGAAGAAGTAGAAGTCTCTCAATCTTTGGGATGCACATGGAGGGGAAGAAAAGGAGAGAAAAAAAAAAGATATGACTTAGGTTACTGTCTTTGAAGATATGGATCATTGTACCTGCTGTGGACTTGGTGGATGTGCTCAGCAGTCATGACCATGTGTAGTTATTTCTCTATGCTCACCTATCTCCTAGGACAGCTCCCAGGATGTTTCAAAAGCTAATGATTATGCCATTGGCTTCTGCCAGGTGGTACAATTCCATTCTCAGTCTGACAGTAGTCAAAATCTAATGGCTGCTTCACTTTGGTTGGTCAGTCCCCTTCTAAGAATTCCATTGTGGAATAGGTATGTGAGGGTGTAACAGAGAGATCTTGAAGCTGAAACACCAAAGAAACTTGTTTTTCCTGGAAAATGTCTCCTAGTCACAAACTATTTACTTTGTTAGATTATTGCCTTTGTTAGAAATGGATATATCACAGAACCAGTGGTTTGTATAATTTTTTTTCTCTAGTCCCCAAAAGCCATTAGTGTATCTTTCACAAGTGACTCTTGTGACTCCGGAACCTGACACTGTTTACCTTTTGGTATAGATCGGTGACTTGAGGTGCCAGTTACAAATCAGGTAGGCCCTTTTGCTTCTGGAATGTTCAAAATACAGATCTTGCTTATTTTCTACCTGTGGCCCATTGCAAATCATTATGCAGCGTTATTAAATTCCTTAGTCTCCTTTTCTTTGTGGAGGGCTTGGGGAGGGCATCAGGAGAAGGATGCAAATTAGAGGACCCGTCCTTATTATGTTTCCTGGCAATAATAAACTCTTGCATCTGATTCTTTATGGAGATTTATTTTGTGTGTTCTTTCAGAGAGGAACAGATCCTCTCACTGTTCCTTCTGGCTCTTAAATTTGATGATTCTGTGACTCTAATATCAGTCTTCTTTCAAAATCTCAGTTGTACAGTTGGCCTAAATGAACCTATCCTTGATTACATAAGGACTCCCACCTATCACGCATTTAAGAAAAATGCTTTTCTAACACGCTCCTAAGCTCCTCCAATAAACCTAATGGCAAATCACCTCTCCCAAAGGTCAAGGGCAGCAGCTTAACTCAGAGCTTGAGCACTATTGAGATTTAATGCGGCAAATGCCACTAATGCTGCTTTTGGCAAAACGATACTCATAAAACTGAAATGGATGGCCCCTGGGTTTTCTTCCCTGGGGATAAGATACAACTTGCCATCTCAAAAAACTTTGAGCAAATTTTTACATGTTGCTCAAAGGGACAGGGAACTAGTCATAGAAAACTAAAATAAAAGCTAAATCTGTTTTGATTATACCTGTGGCGAGATGAGTAAGTGCAGAGAAAGATAGAAGGATTTTCATTTAACATTTGTCGCCCTAGGTAGTAAAAATTAGGTCAAGTAGTAAAAACAGCAATGTACATCCAATATGCTATTAGACCATACCAAGCAGTTTTACAAGCTGTAGCTTACTTATATAGGAGTCACTGTAATTGAAATTTTAAATTTTGGAAACATGGCCTACGGTGCATGCATAATTTCTCACCTGATATCACTTCTAGTTTTGGCTGTTTTTCATGTTGCTCCTGGCACATATAATTTGAAACTCTTTCCTTTAATTATACTAATTGCGTAACTTCAGTTTTAAGACTAGCACTGTAAAATATTCCAGTTTATCAGCTGGAATTTTTAATTGTTAGATATGTATTGAACTTTTTAATAAACAATTAGGACAAGAAGGTTGCAGTCATGACAGAATGGGTGGGAGTTGACATCATTAAATACATTCACATCTGATTAATTATAAAAAAGCTCATAAATCATCATCAATACTTCTCAATTTGAATTTACCCATTTGGAGTAAGGCCTGTTTGCTTAGGATAAAAGTAGTGTATACAGCTGCCCAGGTGAAATGAAGTGGCTGAAGAAAAATGCCCATCAAACTTGTTCAAAGTCACCAAAGGAAATTAATAAGCCCAGATACCACATTTCTAATCTGTCTTCAACATGCTGATACAGTTAAAATTTTGGAATTTAGCATGTATCAGTTAAGAATAAGATTGAAGGCAGAAGTTTGAATGACTAATAGGAAACAGTATGTGCAACTGACTTTCAATTGTTACTGCTGGCTATCAGGTGAGGTAAGTGCACAGAGTATGCATACAAAGTACGTAAGGACATTCATAGTTTAATTAGTTGATGTTGAAACAAAAGTGTCATTATGCGTATTGTATTCTTTATGCCATTCAGAGCTTGACAGGAAGTCATTAGGTAGGAAGGATGGGCTTTCTCAAAACCTGACACAGGCAGTTCCTGGGTTACGAACGAGATCTGTTCTTGGATGTATCTGAGAATTTGTAGCTAAGTCAGAACAGGTGCATATGGTTCTTATTTAGCCTTACTTTAGTGTAAGAAAAGCCTGAAGTCTTTTCAATGATTTAAAAGCTGCACGTGTAGCAAGTGAGGGTGATTATGATGAAGAATTTGTGGCAAGTAGGGGTTGGTTTAGCTATTTCGAAGTGAGGGGAAATTTACGTAACATTAAACGACAAGTAGGAGAGTTGTCTGTAAGCTGGACTTGGACACAACTCAGGGACTGCCTGCACTCAGGTAAGATCTTTCTTGTTTTTCAATATAGTGGTGAAGCTGGTATAAGTCATATAAGCCAAGAATGAGGCATCTGACTTCTCCATGCTCTTGGTTTTCAGGCTGAATATCCGTACGCCCCTAAATTAGTAACCCCAGATAAAAAGATGATGGACGATAGCTTCAGTAAGCAAAAAGTCATGGCATATAGATCAGGCTATAGTTAGCTGGAAAGGCAGGGCACAAAATACTTTTTAAAAACCGTAAAATTCTCAATGATTATAGCTCTTCATGTCAAAATATTCAGGGCTGAAATTACTGAAACCCACAAGAGCAGGTGTTCTGAATGATAACCTAAGGTATAATTAGAGTTTCCGAAGAGCACTATGAGGTGCAGTTAATTGAAAGGGACTGTATGTTTAATCATGGAATGATTTATTTTAAAAATTAAAAATAGACTGATAGCTATTAAAAAAATTCTATTTCTCAAATCTTTATTTTGACTAAACATAAAGCTGAAATATGTTGCTACTTTGATTAAAAAATGTAAACAATTTAGTTATGTCTTTAAAATAGTATATAATTATCTCATTTTTTTATGATATTACACCTAATTATTTACATAATATGCAGACTGTTTCCAAGCTTCACAAAATCACATACAGCAGATAGATTATAGGGATAAATGGTAGGATAGTGCTTTAAATTCCACTTGGATTAAAGGGTTTAAAAATGTAGAATGGAATAGAGATGTAATTGTCTCCTCTTGATATTTGTAACCACTTTGGATATTCATATTTAAATCACTGTAATTTTTATGTATCTATCAATAACTTCTTAGTCACCTCTTTGATTTTTTTTTTTTCAATTCCCCAAAAAAACTGATCCAAAGCTGGATAATTGTTGTGAAAGGAATTTTAATGGATGATGTGGGTGCTGGAGTGGCAAGTTAGAACAAGAATCCATCAGAGATAGGACTTCATTTGAATTCTGGTATGTGCGGACAGGGATCACACACTATCCTAAGGAGAGGGTCAGAAGCTGGAGCTGGAAAGAGTATTATAAGACATCACATTGTCCCCTTTTATTATGAAAATGATAAAATCAAGGCCCAATGAGTTTAAGAGACTTGCCAATGTTCCAATATGCATCACTAAGTTCATAGAGAAAATAATTTGATCGGAGATCGGTAGCTTGGTACGTTTTATGAGCAAGGCACAGACAAAATGCTGTGGGCTTCAAGAGAAAGGAGAGATCATATTAAGTAGCAGAAATGAAAACGTCATCATGAAGGCATTCCATATAGCCTTTAAAAAGGAGGGTATAGAATTTTTAGTGGTTGAGAGGAAACAAGAAAAATGACAGTGAGGAAGTATTCTATGGTGAATAAAAATATTGTGGCAGAAAAAATGCGATACATTAGAGCAGGGTTTCTCAGCCTCAGCACCACTGACATTTGGGGCTGGATAATTCTTTGCTGGTGGGGGGTGTCCTGTGTATTGTAAGATGTGTAACAGCATCCCTGGGCTCTACTTACTAGCTGCCAGTAACACACCCCTCCCCCACTCCCTAAGTTGTGGCAACAAAAAGCTGTCTCCAGACATTGCCAAATGTCCCGTGGGGTGGAGCAAAATTTCTCTCCGACCCCCCTTGAGAACCACTGCACTAGAGTAACAGAGAACCCTGGGGTAAAAGTCTTGGTCATGTAGCACTATGCATATATTAGTCACTCCCTGAATGTTTGTAGAAATAAAGAAGGAAGGAAAAACAGGAGAAAGGGTAGGAGTGAGGGATGGAGAGAGGGAAGAAAGAAGATGACAGAGTAAGGTATATTAATTTTTTTTTCCTGAAACTTCTGTCACTCAGTTAAAAGCCATTAACATGAAAATATTTTCATTACTCTTGCTAGAAAAAATTGTGATATATTCCATCTCAAATTGAGATACCCAAATAAATTCACAGATAGAAAAATATATCAATTTAATTCTATTGCTTTACTCTGAGACATAAAATTCAGTATAAGGAAGATTTAATTGTACTCAATAAAAGAGGAAGAGACCAGTGATAGTCGGTGGTAGCTGGTGGTGGTCAGGTACAAAGGTGGTGGAGAGTCAGATGATCCACATTTAGCAGGCAACCTCTTTGTGATTCATGGTTATCTTGTACTCAAACCATTATTTGAAAATAAAGTTATAGTGCAGAAAAATATCTTGAGGGCAAAATAAAGGTTAAAAGTGACAGTGCTTTGAGACACATGGAAACAGCAAAATAAGCACAACAGAATGAAAAGGAGTAGAACTTGCTGTCTCTTCAAACCACTTACAAAGCAAAATATTTTGGATCCATTGAAATATGGTGGATAATCCAAATTTGTTCCCTATGATAGTCTTGTTGGTCTTGCAAAATTCTATCATGTGGTATCCAGCACCTTTTCTATCAACAAGGCCGTCTTTTCCAACTACAGCTCCTTCTTGTTTCCAGCTTTCACATTCTAGCCACCACTAATTATCAATGCATCTTGATTTCATGTTTGATCAATTTCAGACTGCAGAAGTTGGTAAAAATCTTCACTTTCTTCATCTTTGGCCTTAGTGGTTGGTGCATAAATTTGAATAATAGTCATATTAACTGGTCTTCTTCATAGCCATATGGATATTATCCTATCATTGGCAGCGTTGTACGACAGAAGATATATTGAAATTTTCTTTTTGATGATGAATGTGACACCATTCCTCTTCAATTTGTCATTCCTGGCCGAGTACACCGTATGATCGTCCAATTCAAAATGGCCAATACCACTCCATTTCAGCTCACTAATACCTAGGATACTGATCTATATGCATTCCATTTCATTTTTGACGACTTCCTATTTTCCAAATTCTTATTTCATACATTCCGTGTTCTGATTATTAATGGATATTTGCAGCTGTTTCTTCTCATTTTGAGCCATGCCACATCAGCAAATGAAGGTCCTGAAAGCTTTACTTTATCCATGTCATTAAGGTTGACTCTACTTTGAGAAGGCAGCTCTTCTCCAGTTGTATTTTGAATGCCTTCCAACCTGAAGGGTTCATCTTCCGGCACTATATCAGACAATGTTCCACTGCTATTCATAAGGTTTTCACTGGCCAATTTTTTTTGGAAGTAGATGGCCATGTCCTTCTTCCTAGTCTGTCTTAAGTCTGGAATCTCCACTGAAACCTGTCCACCATGGGTGACCCTGCTGTTATGTGGAATACTGTTGGCATAGCTTCCAGTATCACAGGAACACGCAAGCCACCACAGTATGACAAACCGACCGACAGGTGGTGGAGGTGCTCATATGCAAGGTCAAGTTGAAGCTGAAGAAAATTAAAGCAAGTCCATGAGAATCAAAGTATGACCTTGAGTATATCCCATCTGAATTTAGGGACCATCTCAAGAATGGATTTGATGCATTGAACACTAATGACCGAAGACAAGACAAGTTGTGGGATGACATCAAGGACATCATACATGAAGAAAGCAAAAGGTCATTAAAAAGACAGGAAAGAAAGAAAAGACCAAAATGGATGTCAGAAGAGACTCTGAGAGTTGCTCTTGGATGTAGTTACTGAAGCAAACAGAAGAAACAACAGAGTAAAAGAGCTGAATGGAGATTTCAAAGGGAAGCTCGAGAAGACAAAGTATAATGAAATGTGAACAGACTTAGAGTGAGAAAACCAAAATGGAAGGACATGCCCAGCATTTCTCAAAATTAAAGCCTCGAATTGCAATATTGAAGAACTCTGTAGGCAAAATATTGAATGATGCAGGAAGCGTCCAGAGAAGATGGAAGGAATACACAGAGTCACTGTACCAAAAAGAACTGGTTGACATTCAATCATTTCAGGAGGTAACATATGATCAAGAACTGATGATACTGAAGGAAGAAGTCCAAGCTGCACTGACATTACTGATGAAAAACAAGGCTCCAGGAATTGATGGAATACCAATTGAGATGTTTCAACAAATGGATGCAAAGCTTGAAGTGCTCACTCATCTATGCCAAGAAATTTGGAAGATAGCTACCTGGCCAACTGACTGGAAGAGATCCATATTTATGCCCATTTCAAAGAAAGGAGATCCAACTGAATGTGGAAATTATCGAACAATATCGTTAATATCACACACAAGTAAAATTTTACTGAAGATAATTCAAAAATGGCTGCAGCAGTACATTGATAGGTGACTGCCAGAAATTCACGCTGGATTCAGAAGAGGACATTGGAATAAGGGATATCACTGCTGATGTCAGATGGATTTTGGCTGAAAGTAGAGAATGCCAGAAAGATGTTTACCTGTGTTTTATTGACTATACAAAAACATTCAACTGTGTGGATCCTAACAAATTATGGATAACATTGCTAAGAATGGACTTCCCAAACATTTACTTGTTCCCATTTGGAACCTTCACATAGACTGAGAGGCAGTTGTTCAAACGGAACAATGGATACTGAGTGGTTTCAAATCAGAAAAGGTGTGCGTCAGTGTTGTACCCTTTCACCCGACTTATTCAACCTGTATGCTGAGCAAATAATCTGAGAAGCTGGAGTATATGAAGAAGAACGCAACATCAGTATTGGAGGAAGACTCATTAACAACCCGTGATATGCAGATGACACAAACTTGCTTGCTGAAAGTCAAGAGGACTGGAAGCACTGATGAAGATCAAAAAGACCACAGCCTTCAGTATGGATTACACCTTAACATAAAGAAAACAAAAATCCTCACAACTGGACCAATAAGAAACATCATGATAAATGGAGAAAATATTGAAGCTGTCAAGATTTTATTTTATTTGGTCCACTATCAACACCCATGGAAGCAGCAGTCAAGAAATTAAACAATGTACTGCATTGGACAAATCTGCTGTAAAAGACTTTGAAGTGTTGAAAAGCAAAGACATCACTTTGAGGACTAAGGTACACCTGACCAAGCCATGGTATCTTCAATTGCCTCATACACATGTGAAAACTGGACAATGAATAAGGAAGACCGAAGAAGAATTGATGCTTTGAATTATTATGGTGTTGGCAAAGAATATTGAATATACCATGAACTGCCAGAAGAAGTAACACATCTGTCTTGGAAGAAATATAGCCAGAATTCTCCTTAAAAGTAAGGATGGTGAGACTTTGTCTGATGTACTTTGGACATGTTATCAGGAGGGACCAGTCCATGAAGAAGGACATCATGCTTGGTAAAGTAGAGGGTCAGCAAAAAAGAGGAAGATCCTCAATGGGATGGACTGACACAGTGGCTGCAACAATGGGCTCAAACATAGCAATGATTGTGAGGATGGCGCAGGACCAGGCAGTGTTTCATTCTGTTGTACATAGGGTCACTATGCGTCAGAATGGACTCAGTGGCATCTAACAACAACAACAACGATAGTCTCAGACCGAAAACTGTTGTGTCAAGTAAGTTAGTGAGTGTGCTTTGCCTGAAGCAGTAATGTCAAGATGCCACTTTTTATAGTGTACTCTTTGGGGGTTAAAGTGTCATTAAACTGAGAAACTAAACTGATAGTTATGTTCAAGAGCCTTGATGATAAAAAATTATTAACTAAACAAACACTTTGTGAAGTAAGTCTATGAAGGTAAGGGCTATTGGGAGACAAAGCTACAAAGGTAGAATGGAGCTATATGATTTAATAAATGTTATGGTCAAGTGCATGGGACATACAGGCAAAAAAGACATGGAACCTGCTTTCAAAGGAACTAATAATCAGAGGGCAACACAAGGGGATAATCTAGATAAACATGGTCTAGGGACCAGAGAAGGATTAAATTAAGTATGACCAGGAGACCTGAGAATGTTTCACAGAAGTGGGAGCTATGAATGAGTAAGACTCCAAATGAAGTGGGTAGGAGAAAAGTGTGTTCCAGGCTGAAGGAAGGTTGAAGTAAATGTGAGGAGACAAACAGGACAGGGTGGGTTTGCAAAATAGAAATGAATCAGAGGTGTCTGCAACACGGTTTGGTTGTGAGAGTGACATGGGGTATAGGACCAGAAGCCAGGTCATGGAGCTGATTGCATGCATGGTGAACAATTTAGCCTCTGCTGCCTAACAAATACCCCCAAACTTAGTATCTTAAAACAGCAAACATCTGTTAGTTCTCACCATTTTATGGGTTGGTTGGTGGTTCATCTTGTTTGGGCTGGATCAGCTGATTTCTGTAGTATACAACAGAACGGCTGGGGCTGGAGTATCTAGAATGGCCTCATTCATGTATATAGTGGTTGGCAGTTGGTTGTTTGAGAGTCTGGGTCAGTAGAATTCTTCTGTAAAGGAACAGATAGTAAATATTTTAGGCTTTGAAGGCCAAAAGGCAAAATCAAGGATATTATCTAGATACATATGTAATAAGAGAGAAAATAATTTCCGCAAATATTTATTGTCAAGATTCAAAATGAAATAACAGTTGGGTATACTTTTTTGCAATAGAGGTCTCTAGTGAGACAAATGGAACTTTCTTTGTTGGATAACATTGCACTTAATTGGGGTTCAAAGTTAGGGTTCCCTATTATCAAATCAATTGTTAATATTTATCTATAAAAATGATTCTTTGCTTGGGCCATACCAAAACAGCCGGCAGGGTGAATTTGGCTTGAGAGGTATAGTTTGCTTCTCCGCTGGGAGGCCCTCTAGGGCTCATCTCTGCTCCATGTGGTCTCATTGTCTAGTACTCTAGTGTGGGCTTCAGCACATGGGTTGATGCTGGGTTCCAAAGATAGCAAGAGAGGGTGAGCACTTTGCAAGTCTCAGATGTGTAATGTCTCATTGGCCAAAATGAGCATATGCTAAATCCAGATTCCAGGGGTAGAGAAATAGGCTCCACCTTTTGATAAGAAAAGTGGCAAAGTCATGTGGCAAAGGGGCACGCACACAGGGATGGGAGAATTGTGAACATTTTTGTAAACTACCACACATTGCTAAGAATTTTGAGTTTACTTTGCAGGTAGAGAAGCAGTGAAGGTTTTCTGGGCAGAGGACTGCCATATCTGCAACTGAGCTTCAGGAAAATTAATCAAGTAGCCATGTAAGAAAGGAGCCCTGGTGGCACAAACAGTTAGGCGCCTGGCTGCTAATCACAAGGTTGGTGGTTTGAACTCACCTAGCAGCTCCACAGAAGAAAGACCTGGCCATCTGCTTCCATAAAGATTACATCCAAGAAAACCCTATGGGGGCAGTTCTACTCTGTCACATAGGGTCACTATGAGTCATAATTGACTCTATGGCATCTAACAACTGCAGCAGCCATGTAAGAGGTGGTAATGGGGGCGACTAGAGCAAAGAAGAACAAGTGGTAGCTAATGCAATGCAAGCAAGAGTTTTTTTTTTCAATGCCCTGAGCAGAGTAGTAACAGAAGAAGTAGGGAGGAGGAGATGAATGCAAGTCACTGCCGAGGCTTTGTGGTGTAGTAGGAAGACACTGAGCCTTAAAGTTGGCCATATCTGGCTTTTCATCCTGACTGTCACATCCTGTGTGAACATAAAGAAATTACTAACCTCTACATGTTAAAACAGGTTCTGATATTGTAATGATTAGGAACAGTAAGTATAATGTGTGCAATATTTCGAAGAAAAAGAAAACAAATATGAATGTGCCTGTCTCCTTTGCAATTTCTAGTACATGAATGTCTCTCTAGTCAGTTTTTGCTATGTAACTGCATGGGGAGTGTGTGTGTGTGTGTGTGTGTGTGTGTGTGTGTGTGTGTGTGTGTGTGTGTGTGTGTATGTGTAGCGAGGGGTGTATTTACAGCAGGCATGAAAAGCAAAAGAAAGCATTGCTCTTCTGCATCTGGAATCCAAAATCAAATTTTGCAGTAGGATTGTATTTTTAGAATATAGTTTTGGGGAGGAGGCATTTAAAGAATTCCTTAATCTCCCACTTTAACATATCAAGGGGCAGGCCTGGCTGAATTGGAGTTTCATATAAAGGAGGTCCTATCCAGCCAGGAAGAGAAAGGCCAGGGGTGGTGTAGGGTGGGGGAGTTGGCTGCTTCAGTTCCAGGGGTTGTGGGAAGAGGAAAAATATGAATTGACGCAGGAGAGCCAGGGGCAGAAATCCTTGAGTGTCTGTCTCTCCCCTGGAGGGATGTTTGACTCAGGGCTCTCCCTACAGGAGTCTGAGGGAGTACGTGGCCCTCTATCAAAGCAATCCCATCTCTGTAGCCTGTTTAGGTAGAAGGAGGGCCAGAGTTTACATTTTCTGAGCTGTGTGCGATTCCTGTATGCTGTGAACTGGAACTAGAGCTTCAGAAAACAGTAGAGTAGAGATCCAGTGTGGCCCTGCCATTGGTGCAGTCACAGTAAGGGACATGGCAACCCACATCAGGGGTTGCAGGTGAATGGCTTAAGCCAGAGCCAATGGAAGAAACTGGAAGCAATTGAGGGTTTTTAGCATCAGCAAGAGGAAAGGTGGTTCTAAAGGAGCCGTGAAGGTGACTGGGCCAGAATTAAAGGTCACAGACAAGAGCAGCAGATGCCACCAGAATTCCCAGAGGTGAAACCAGTGACAGCCTGGGGTGACCAGCTCAGGAGGTAGCCCAGAGAGCCATTCTGGGGCAGGAAGCAGTGAGGAGACAGGAAACACTGTTCTGTCCATGAATTTCATCTCACTTGCTACCATGAAGAGGAATCACCAAGATACCATTTAGGGAGGAGCAGAGGGAGAGAGCTGGATATAAATGAGAGATTGAACATTTTTACCCCAAGAGACTGAACATTACCTAAGGAAACATTTAATTATTGCATTGGCTACATTTACCAGAGTGGACTAATATTTAGTTGTTTCCTGCTATATTCTTAAGTAGGCTTCATGCGGGAAAAGTCCGAGCAGTATTAGAGAATAAAGAAGCTACATTTTCTTTGCAAAACCAGATTGCAGTGTGAATACATGTGACCTCATTTTATATAGACACTGAACTTGGTACAGAATAGACATTCAGAAAATGGTCGCTATTTTTATAGGACTTAATAACTGATTGGATTTGGATGACTGAGGGAGAGGGAAGACTCACAGAAGATGCCAAGTTCTTGACCTGAGTAAATATGAGAGAATGAGGGCACGTTGATCAAAAATATAGACATCAGCAAAATGAGTTTGTTTGCGGTGAAGATTTGGTGCTGTTAAAACAAGAGGGTTGATGAGTTCTGGAGAATTGAATGGTTAAGAATAATGACAACATAAATATAAAGTGCTGCATATTTATAATGTTAAGCAGGAGGGGATCCTGAAGATCAGGGAACAGATTATTTATAGGAACTGGATCCTTGTGGTTGAAGGAGGACTAATGAAAGTCTTGTGGTGAGTCATAGGCTTTATTCTTTCCTTATAATTGTTGACTCCAAAAAGTGGCCTGCTTATGAGTTGATGCTGGGATTTTTGTAAGTGAGCAAATGTAACAGATCTTTAGCCATAGTTTGAGATGTGACAAAATAGTAAATGTTCAACTTATATATAGAAGATTATTATAGTTATTATTTTTTTTAATTTTAGAAACAAACTAGTTTTCTCATCCCTCTTCAATTCTTCTGTTTCACTGAGTAGCTGGGGGAGGGGTGCAGACACTATGATATTTTCTCACTCCTTCTATTTGTTTCCCTCCTATCCCCCTCAAATCTCCCAGCATTACTATTTATAAAAACTCCTACTGGAAAAAAAAAAGTCTAGAAATTCTGTTCCTTCATTCTGAGAAATCAAAAATTCTAAAGTTTATAAGAGTCTGATTCATCAGAACACCATTTCTCTGTTGTTATTTACATTTTTACTTTAGTTTTACAGGCATCTGCTCAAGGGAGCCTTTACAAGAGTATTAAAAAGTGTAAAATAAAGAACCTTAACACAAGTGTAAAGAAGTGAACAAATTTTACCTATTTTTGCAGACCATTTGGTTTATCTGGAAGTGTAAGTGTGGGTGTCTGAGACTCAGGACCCTGGTTACTGAGCTTTCCTGGCACCAACGATCCATTCCTTTCTCTCATAAAACATATAACTAAAAGTCTCACTTTCTACTCTATGGCTTTGAGGGTGTGTGGAAAGTGTGATTGACACTTCTGCTGGTGCTAGGTAGATGTTGTTAGGTGCTGTCGAGTCAGTTCCAATTCATAGCGACCATATGCACAGCAGAACGAAACACTGCCCCATCCTGTGCCATCCTCACAATCGTTGTTATATTTGAGCCCATTGTTGCAGCCACTGTGTCAATCGATCTTGTTGAGGGTCTACCTCTTTTTCTCTGACCCTCTACTTTACCAAGCATGATATCCTTCTCCAGGGACTGATCCCTCCTGATAACATGTCCAAAGTATGTGAGACGTAGTCTTGCCATCCTTGCTTCTAAGAAGCATTCTGGCTGTACTTCTCCCAAGACAGATTTGTTCGTTCTTTTGGCAGTCCACGGTATATTTAATATTCTTCACCGACACCATAATTCAAAGGCATCAATTCTTCTTTGGTCTTACTTTGTTCAGCTTTTGCATGCATATGGGGCAATTGAAAATACCATGGCTTGGGTGAGGCGCACCTTAGTCTTCAAGGTGACAACTTTGCTTTTTAACACTTTAAAGAGGTCTTTTGCAGCAGTAGTAGGCAGGAAAACAGAGAACATTGAAAGTTTGAGAAGACCTTAGAGGAAAATGATATTCGAGGAACTTTAAGAGTTATAAAAGATCTAATAGTTGAAAACACAATTAAGTCCATGGAAGGGGATCAAGTGTGGGGAGGTAGTGTGATGTGGGGCTGGGATTAATGCACTTTAGAAAATGAACTATGGGAGAAATTAGGATGGACAAAATGTAGAATTTTTAATAATGTGTATATTTTGTTTTAAATAATTTGCTATAGTAGTATGAATATAAAAATAAGTAAGATGATATCCAACAGACTTTTTCCTAGGTGACTATATATTTATTATAATGTTTATTAAGTTAACATGATAAAAGCAAAATAATTCGGGAAGATAAGCATATCTCTTAATTATAAGAGACTGTTTCTTTCTTTAATGAGCCATGCTGAGATTAGAGACCTTAAAATAGAATATTTACTAAGCTATAAAGGATTTCACCAGACAGAATTTGCGTCAGATAAATGTCTGCTCTTCAAATGCAGTGAAATATTTTATGTTATCAGTGATCCAGTGAAAACTTGCCCCCAAGTCTGAAACAGAAGGTAATGCTAGTACCTTTACATCAGTTGCCGGCATCTCTGTTTGTGGTTCATTACTTTGTCCCCTGGGATTGAATAATTAATTTAATGTCAATCTTGCTTTTTTTCTTTTTTTCGTCAACAACAAACCTAGAGTATAACCAGGTGACTGAACATTATTAATAATTATCACATCCTATTAGATGATGAACATACATTTGAAAAGCTTATAAAATAGCAAATTTTTGTTGAACGACACCATTCCTACACACTCCTCAACCCACTTCAATCCAGTTTCCACCCCCATCATTCCTGAAATGGCTCCTAAGGTCACCAATAATCCTTAGGGCCTCAATTTAAACGGCACTGTTCAGTCCTCATTTTACTTGACTTCTCAGCAAATTTCACAACAGCGAATCATTCTATCCTTAAAACAATCTTTTCCCTTGTCTTCTGGGACAAAGCCATTCTCATGGGTTTTCTTTCCTCCTCCCCTTCTCAGACTCCTTTTGCTGGGTCATTTTACTGTACCCAATCTTTAAATATTGGAGTTCCTCAAGGCTTGTTTCTAGGTAGCTTTCTTTTCTCATCCTATGCTCTCGCCTATTACTGCAATTATTATCTATATGCCAATGACTCCCAAATTTATATTTTCAGTTTTGACTGAGTCTTCTTAGTCTTAGACCTGTATATTTGGCCTACTTGGTATCTTCACCTGGAGATCTCAAGAGCACCCTAATACAACATGTCCAAAACCTAACTCGTGATATGACCTGAAATCTTCAGTGCTCCCTATCCCAGTAAGTGGTACCATCACTCACAGAGATTCAAAAGTCAGAAATCTAGATATCATTCTTGAGCAAATCTAATCCTGTCCACTCTCCATCTTGCTGTCATCACTCTGGTCAAAGCTACCATCATTCTTGCTTGGACTAATGAAGTTTCCTCTAAATTTCTCCCAGACATTCATTCTAGCTCTCTATAATCTATTATTTTAACTGCCGCTCAAGTAATCTTTATAAATGTAAAGTTTATCACATCAATATCCTACTCAAAATCCTTGAAAGACTTCCCATTTTTCTTAGGATAAAGACCAAAATCCTAACCTCCTGACACTTCCCATCATTTTTCCAAGCTTCCAGTGACTCAGCCATATGGCCTTTGTTTCATTTCTTTGGATGTATCGTGTTCTCTCCTTACTTAACACCTTTGCATATACCTATCTGTCTACCTGGGATGCTTCCCCCTCTGTATTTCACTTAATTCATTTCTACTCACCCATCAAATTTCATCTCTATTGTCACGGTCTCAAGGAAATCTCCATGTTGCCTACAGTGTAATAGGTTCTCAAAGATCTCTGTTCTTTTGTAGAATTTACTAGGGTTTGCAAATCTCTTATTTATGGAATTACCTGCTTAGTATATACCTTCCTTGCTGGACTACAAGCTCTGTGAAAGCAGAGATTTTTTTTTTTCCTTTTTTTCTGCTGGCCATTGTATACCTAGCGCTGAGCACAATGTCTGACACATAATTGATGTTTAATATTTACTTGTTGAGTTAATGAAGAGGTTATTTTCTATTTTGGCTTCTGATTCAAGCAAAAGGAAAAAGTAAATTTTTTATGCTACACGTCTTTAAATGCATACAAATTTATAAAGCATGAGCTTGTTAGGGAATGTACTAAAATAATTTTACCCTATAATATGGATTGAATTGCTTCCTCCAATAATATATATTGAAGTTCTGAACCCTGTACCTGTGAAAATAGAGTTTTCCTTTGATTATGTTAATGAGGACATATCAGAGTAGGGTAGTGTTATGGATTGAAATGTGTGCCCCAAAAATGTGTCAACTTGGCTAGGCTATGATTCCCAGTATTGTGTGATTGTCCACCATTTTGTCATCTGATGTGATTTTCCTATGTATTATAAATCCTACCTCTACGATGTTAACAGGGGAGGATGTAAAAACAGCATACGGGCATGTCTGACCTCCTCTAACTTCACAAGGAGGAAGGAGAATCAAGATCAACAGCCCGAGGCTGATTCCTATAAGGCACAGGTCAGATATTCCTCCTCTCTCTGCCATCTTTTACCAGTTCTGACACCAATTGTCCCCCGCACGGCACTCTCTACTTCTCTTCTGGGTTTGATAATTCATTGCAATGGCCACACAGAACTCATAGACAATACTCACAATTACGGGGTTTACTAGGGAAGTAACAGTTACAATTCAAGCTCAGGAACACTCAGAATACAGTTCTTCTATCAGGACAGCCTCTTCCTAGCTGTGCTCGCAGGCACGCCTCCCCCTGGCTCTAGGCCTCTGCCCAAAGGCACTTAGCTTTCTCTCTGTGTGTGCCAGAAGGCCCACCATGCTGTTTCCTGCTGTCAGGTCTCTGCCTTCCATGTTATATCTCTTTCTCTCTCTCTCTGTCTCCTGGGTCCAGGAGCTTCTTAAAGCGGGGATCTCAGATCCAAAGGACTTGCTGGCTCCTAGCTGCTCTCCCTTGGTGATAGTAGAGTCTTCTCTTTCCTGACTCTGGGGTGGCTCATTTCAAGCCCAACAGGGTGGCAAAACTGACCAATCCCTTTAGTGGGACGCAATTACCCTATCACACGGTCCCGCTGAATCGCTTGGGTGGGAATTACAAGACCATGGCTAGAAAGGCCACACACAAAAGTGATCTATCACACCACACAGGATTAGAGGCAGTTATGTTAATGAGGCAGGACTCAATCTACAAGATTACGTTGTGTCTTGAGTCAATCTCTTTTGAGATATAAAAGAGAAAAGTGAGTAGAGAGACAGGGGGACCTCATGCCACCAAGAATGAAGAACTGAAAGGGGAGTGTGTCCTTTTGACTCAAGGTCCCTGTACTGAGAAGCTCCTAGACCAGGGGAAGATTGATGACAAGGACCTTCCCCAAGAGCCAACAGAGACAGAAAGCCTTCCCCTGGAGCTGGCACCCTGAATTCAGACTTCTAGCCTCCTGGACTGTGAGAAAATAAATTTCTCTTTGTTAAAGTCATCTACTTGTGGTATTTCAGTTATAGCAGCACTAGATAACAAAAGACATGTGGGTTCTAAACCTTAACACTTTTGATTTATAAAAAGAGCAGAATAGACATAGACACATACACGGTAGGACAGATGCCAAGAAACACTAAGGAATGCCAAAGAACACCAAGGAAAGCCAAGGAACTCCTGGGAAAGACCTTTTCCCAGGAACTCCTGGGAAGGACAATGCCCTGATTTGGACTTCTAGCCTTCAAAACTGTGAGCCAATAAATTCTTTTTCTTTAAAGCCACTCATGGTATTTTTGTTGTTGTTGTTGTTATTGCAACACTAGCAAACTAAGACACTACAGGAAGTAAGAAGACATTAAATCTAGATAACATCCAGTCTAGAATTTCCTCTGAGATAGAAATACATTTTTCTGTAGTCTTTAAGGAGCCAACTTCTATTTTAACTATTATTGTTCCTTTGCTGTAGGTCCACAAGATCAGTGTATGATGGAGAAGGGTGGTGATGGCAGTGTGGGTGATGAGGAGCTTTGGGAAAGTGAGCTGTATTCAATTCCCATCACCTCTGTCAGAGAAAGGCGGGCCTCACTTGGCTATGAGAGATGCCTATGCAGAGCCTTCAGCCATTGGCTTCGAAAAGGAATGTGCTCGTGCATGCAGCCAGAGGGAGGATGAGTCCATGCCACTAGAGGAAAAGATCAGGTGACTATTTAAAAAGCACTTCACAATTATTCCTTCATCCAACCTGAAGTGAAGCATATACAGTGTCCAAACTGCAGTCTGTGATCACATTGATAGAAAGGTCAAAGTCTAAAAGTCGGAATCTGCAGGTGTTTCCTTTCAGTTTTTTGCCGCCAGGAAAAAACTAAAAGTAAATAAAAACTATGGTTATTCCACTGGCACCAGAATATCACGTATATATTTTTAGATTGCTGCATTTCAGTTAAAGCGATAAAGGATGAAGATTGGAGCAAAAATGTTATATAAGAGAACTAGCCTTTCTGAATTTCCTGCTTACTTTAATAAGCTATCTTCTGTAAGGATTTAATATTCAGAAATTGAATTCTTGTAGTAGAACTTCAGTGAAGATTTCCGTAAGAGAGAATGGACTCCTGTATTTCAAATAGCTTTGGTATAACTGGCCTTGCAATTTTGTCTGTTTTCTTTTTCAAAGTAAGGGATCTGTTTTTGTTCTGTTTATTTTGTTTTAGTTATGCTATGAGGAAATGTGGTATATAAGTTAATTATTTTAATCCCAATAAAACAATAACAAACTGTAACTACATGATACTTTCCCCAAATGGTCAATTTACTTAAACAGTATATAATCTAGATTTTTTTTTTTTTTTGTGGTGATCTGTAAACAAAAGGCCTAAATTGTTCCTCATGCAAGTGGGATTACTTCACGATCATGCTATCCTAGAGAAAATCTGAAACTGAATGAGATACCAAATCTCTTCATATTTATCCCAGAAGGCTTGTCTGTATTACTAGAATTTCAAAAGATTTAAAACAGTTGTTGAGACCCTCAGGAAACTATGCTAAGTTATTACAGCATTGCCATTTTTACCCCTCAGGGATAATTTTCTTTATGAGCTTCAGATTTGGTGTAAAATCTCATAAAATTTTGTGAGAAACCCTCATAAAATGATTGTTGTCTTTAGGGAACATGGGTTCCCAAATTAGCATCATGTGTGTTTCAGGAAGGACTCAATAATTTACCTTTACAAGTGTAAAATTAATTTTAAAAAAAGGCAAGCAAGCAAGCAAACAAACAAAAGCAACTTCCCCATTTGTTTCCCAAGCTCTTTCTCTATCTTCTCTCCTTCACAGTTGTATTTCTTGCAAGTGTTGTCTACATTTGCTGTTCGCTTTTATCACATAACATCCACTCCTCCACCACTGCAGTCTGGATTCTACCCTCATCATTCCACAGAAATGACTCTCATGAAGTTACCATTGATCTCTCGTGACTGAATCCAAAGGGTACTTCTCAGCCTTTGCATCATTTGATCCTCTGCAGCATCGGATACTGTTGACCACTTCCTACCTGGGTTTCTGTTACTCTGCATCCACAACACTTTCTTCTTTCCTTTATGGCCACTGTGTCTCAGTCATTGTTTAGACTCCTCTTCTTCTATGTGTCCCTTAAATGTTGGTATTTGTCGGGGTTCTGCCATGGGTCTGCTTCTCTTTTCCCTCTATGTAGTCTGTCTGGGTGATTTCATTGGCACACATATATTGGCTAATGTTTTCTACATCTATCTTCAGACCCAATCTCCCTCCTGATCTTAAGATTTCCTAACAACTCTACAATTTGGGTGGGACATCTCAAGTTAAATATGTCATGAGTCTCTCAAAATCAGTGTGTCCAAAACTGAAATTGCCATTTTTCTCTCAAACCTGCTCCTCCTCTTTTGTTGGTAACCCAGATTGTGGTACCATTTTTCTCCCAGTCATTAAAGTCCAAAGCCTGGGAGATATCCCTGATTCCCTATTCCTCTCCTAACCTGAATCCCATCTCTTTTCATCCTCACAGACCAAACTCTAGGCCCTTCAGTCATTATCTCTCCGCTGACTTTCTGTTAGAGTGTTTCTTCACACACCTTCAAGTGAACTTTGTGAAACACAGATTTGTTTGTGTAACCCTCTTGATTAAGAGCCTGCAATGTCTTCCCAAACTTTGTAGGGTAAAGTCCAGAGTGGCTGACAAGGCTCAGCATGTTTCTCTGTGCTCAAGCCCAATGGGAAACTTCTTAGACCTTCAAGTATGCCAAGCATTCTCCAGATCAAGATTAGATGTCACTTCTGGGAAGTCTTTCTAACCCCAAGCCCTCCTATAGTCCTCATGGTACTTATCCCACTGCATCGTAATTCTCTGCTTTCACCACTGGTTCTCTGAAGGGTGAGGACCGTGTCCACCTAATTTACTATGTATCCCTGGTGCCAATTACGGTGCCTGGAATAAAAAAAAGTTGCCATCAAGTTGATTCAGACTCATGACAACCCCATGAGTGTCAGATTAGAACTGTGCTCCATAGGGTTTTCAATGGCTGATTTTTTGGAAGTAGCTCACCAGGCCTCTCTTCTGAGGCACTTCTGGGTAATTCAAACCTCAACCTTTTGGTTAGCAGCTGAGCACATTAACCATTTACACCACCCAGGGACTCTACCTGGAATAGTGAAGCTAATAAATATTGATCAAATGAATTCCTAAATCCCCATAAATGAGGAAACTAGGGTTTGTAATAATCAAGCCATTTGGCCAAGCAAATGCAAGCAGGGTTAGATTTTTCCAGTGCTTTTTCCATTCTCATAGATTTCCTTAAAAAAAAACAATCTTGCATTATATAAAATTAAAACACATTGTTAGAAAACATCACTTAATTCTAAATTATAACACACATAATTTAAAACAAGTGAGAAAAACCAAGAAGGCTTAGTTACAACTGTTATACCCTGTAACCAACTTAAAATTAGGTCTTTCTTCTAACTATTTATAGCCATTGCCTTGCCATGGGCTAACACAGTCGCTTTTATAACTTCTAACATTCCTCTTCAGTTTGTACTCAGCTGCTGGTTAGTCCGAGGTGTCAAATGCCACATTCTTCTCTTTGCTCACTCCAAGCACTAGTAGTGCCCTCAAGATGCCTCCTGAACGTTTTTAGCTTAATCCATCCATTTGTAAGCTACGACTCTGCTCTGAACTCTCGCTTACCTTGCCTGCCTCTGAGCTGCCTTTGAAGAGGAATGCATGTCATGGTTCTGAATCTGCCCCAGCTGTTCCTAATTCCTTCATTCCAACCGCTCTGGCCCCAAAGCCCAGCTTGCTTCTCAAAGATGGGCTGTGCTGGGAAGAAAGGGGGCACAGGCAGGAGCTCATCTCTGCCCAGGAGCCTTCTCTTCCCCCTCCTGGCCTTGGGAAACTGCTGACCTAGTAGATGACACAAATCAGTTGACTTTGTTTGGCTTTTTTTTTTCTTTCCAAAATAAAAATTACCCATTTTCACTAAAGAAAGATTTGACCATGGAGAATTCAGGAAATAAATTCCATAGCACAGAAATAGTTTCACCAGCCAATTATTCCTGCCATTAAGATTTTGATATATTTTCTTCTATGGTTTTGTTTTGTTTTTTTAACCCATGTATGAAACTATGATTTTGACATAGTTTTGGAGTCCCTGGATGTTGTAAACAGTTAACATGCTTGACTGCTAATCCAAAGCTTGAAAGTTCAAGTCTACCGAGAGGCGCTTCAGAAGAGAGGCCTAGCAATCTGAAAAAAAATTAGCCATTGAAAACCCTATGGAGTGCAGTTCTACTCTGACACACAGGGGGTCACCATGAGTCAGAATCAACTTGACAACAACTGGTGGACTTTATTCTCCTATTATGCATATAATTTAATATCTTTTATTTCACTTAGCACGATGTTGTTGGTACATTTTGCATAATATTTCATTGAGTAGATATGCCAGAGATTACTTAATTATTTTCCTCTTGTCACACTTTCAGATTTTTTCCATTGCCACTATGAACAGTAACAGGATGAATATGATTTAAACACATAGAAGAAAAAAAAAATAACGCTGAGATAAACCTCTCTGTGCCTAACGTTGTTTTTGTTGTGTGCCATCTAGTCAATTCCGAATCATCGCGACCCTAAAGGACAGAGTAGAACTGCCCCATAGGGTTTCCAAGGAACAGCTGGTGGATTCGAACTGCCGACAGTCCGTTTATCAGCCGTAGCTCTTAACCCCTGCGTCGCCGGGGCTCCTCTCTGTGCTTAATGCCTTACCTTTATTTAGAATGCTTTCCTTGAGATCTATTGCCAAGAGTGAACTTACCAAGTTAAAGATAAAGGATACTTCTAAAGATCCTGTTTCATTTGCTCAAATTGCTTTTCAGACCTGTACCAATTTATACAGCAACTGGCAATGTATGACAATGAGTGTTTCATCTATCCTTGCCAGACTGTGGTATTAAAACTATTTTTTAAAATTTCTCCCTAATTTTGTAGATAAAGCATGGAAACATTTCTTTGATTCCTAGATAAGCTGAACATTTTCACAAATGTTAGTTTATTAATTGTATTTCTTCCATGAATTTTTTCCATGTCCCTTTCATGATTAATGTATTTGAGACTTGGTAATTTTTGTATCATTTTTATATCTCTTTATTTAATAAAGAAGTTAACTGTCATATTTGGTGCAAATGTGTTTCCCCTTTTGTTGATTAAGCTTTGAATGTTTTAGCTATAGATTAAAAAATATTTAATAAGTTCATTTATCTTTTTTACTTGTAACTTTATTAAGCTTAAGTTTAAAAAAATACTTCTCATTCTGTCTGCACTCCCCTACGCCACCTAAACATTTAAAAAGTATTCTTCTATACTATCTTCTAAGATTTTATATCAATGTTTTTTACACATAGCTGTTTAATACATCTGGGATTTATTCTGGTGTAGGGAGTAAGGTGAAAATTTGTATTTAAAAAAATTTTTTTAACCAAATGTCCCTAAACCATTTATGAAGCAATTTTTTTTCTTGTTCTTTAATTTGTGATTCTTTTTTAATCATATTTTCAACTCTCAAATATACTAAGATTTATTGTTGGACAGTCTATTATGTTCCATTGATTTGTACCTATTTCTGTGTTAGTAGTCAGTATTTCATGCATTTAAAATTTATGTTTGATATTTTGGATACATTTTGCACTTATTTTACAAAATTAACCAAAAGCTTTCATTTAGTTTGGAGTTGAATTAAATCTATGTATTTACTAAGGGAAGGCGAGTTGCCATTGCATAAAATATTTTGTCTTCCCTTCCAGAGCACAAAAAATTGTTAGTACGTTTCTATCAACAAAAACGTTATAGGGTCACTTTTGATATTAGGTTACTTTTGTCTTGCTCTCTAGCTGGCTCTCTCTGAGAAAAGTCAGCTGCCATGTTGTGAGCCTTGTTTTGGAGATGGCAAAAAACTGAGGGAGACCTCAGTCAACAGCCAGTGGGGAACTGAGGCCTTCACTCCAACAATCCAAGAGGAGCTGAATCCTGTCGGCAGCCACTTGAGTTTGGAAGCAAATCCTCAACTCATTTCTTTCCTATTTGTCAAGCTTTGAGATTTGTGCCCCAGAAAAAGCAGCAAGTTTGGTGAAGAGCTAGCCAGTCTTTGCCATAGTAAGCCTTCAATAAATTGTACTTACCTTTCCATTCTTATTTTCTGTTACTACTTCCTCACACAGAAACTACTCTCCAGCCCAGTATACAGGTAGATCGTTACTCTCTCTTTCCTTCCTTCCTTCCCTCCTTCCTTCCTTTTTTCTCTTTCTCCCTCCCTCCCTTCCTTCTTTCTTTCAATAAATATTTGCTGAGTGCTACGTGCCAATTGCTGGTCTAGGCACTGGAATTGAAAAAAAAAAAAAAAGAAAGAAAAGCAATGTACAAAACACCCAAAGACTCTGTCCTGATGTAGTTTATGTTGTAGGGAAGTGGAGACAGACATTGTAAATACATGACATGTCAAATAGTGATAAGTGTTATGGATAAATATAAAGTAGGTAAAGGGGAATAGGGAGTGCTGGGTGGGGTTATAGGTCTCTATTTCATTTTAGGTCAGGGAGGTTCTGCCTGAGGAGGTGATAGATGAACAGAGATTCAAAAGAAGAGAGGGAGAGAACCACTCAGGTATCAGGAGAAACGCTTTCCAAGTAGGGGAAAAAAAGCATATATAAAGCCCCCAAAGCAAACATGTTTGAACCCAGCAAGAATGTATTGGAGTCTAGATATTTACCAAAGGTAAAGCTGATAAAATTTGCTTATAGATTGGAAATAGGTGTGAGAGAATGAGGGCCTCAAGGATGTTTCCAAGGTGTTTGGCCTGAGCAACTAAAGGAATCAATTGCCTTTTACTGAGATGGGGGAGACTACGGGGGTTTTATGGAGAGGGAGAATTAGGAATTTAGTTTGTACACAAGTTTCTGGAATATGTGCTATCTTATTTTTCACCTTTGGCCCTTTGCATACACTGATTACTCATTCTAGAATGTTCTCTTACCCACTCTGCCAGGCTAACACCTACAGGTTATCGTATCCTTAGTGTAGTCCTCAGTTGATTTAGCATCCCATGTTTATCTAAGTTTACCAGTTGCCTTTGAGTCAACTCTAACTCACGGTGACCCACGTGTGTCAGCGTAGAATTGTGCTCTATAGGGTTATCGATGGCTGATTTTTCAAAGGTAGCTCGTCAGGCCTTTCTTCCAAGGTGCCTCTGGGTGGACTCGAACTTCTTCCAACCTTTTGGTTAGGAGCCAAGCGTGTTAACTGTTTGCACCACCCAGAGACACCTATCTAAGTTGTAGAACTGAATTAAACTGTTTTCTTACTTTTCTTCCTGATTCGAATGCAGGCTTCTGGAGAACAGGAGCTAAATCCTATTTGTCTATATAAATCCAGTGCCTAGCACAGTCACCAAGCTGGTACTCAATAAAATGTTGAATGAATGAATAAATGGATAAAATAAACTGAATAACTGAGGTAATACAAAGAGTAAAGCATTTTCCAGACATGAAGCATGAAACAGCATGATGTATTTGGTGTATTTAGATAAAAATTGCTGATACATAAAGTGTGCAGCTGTGTTGGGTTGGTGAGAGTGGTGGGAAATCAAACTGGTGAGGTGAAGGTGGAAAGTGGAGGGGCTATAAAAAAACAAAAACAAACCCATTGCTAGCAAGTTGATTCTGACTTATAGTGACCCTATAGGATTTCCATGGGGTTTCCAAGTCTGTAATTTTTATGGAAGCAGAATGCCACATCTCTCTTCCATGGAGTGGCTGATGGTTTCAAACCACTGACCTTCTGGTTAGCAGGCCAGCACTTAACCACTGCACCACCAGGGCTCCTTGGAGGGGCTACAGTCCATGTTAACTTGCCTGGTAAATGTGTCAACTCATCAACAGATGTGAGCAGAGCACTTATCATCTCTTAGATGATACGTCCTCTTGTTTCTGACTGAGAAATAGTGCAGACATGCTGCTTGTTTTAATTTTTTTTCCCTTGTTTTAGTTTACTTGTTTTTCTATGTAAATCGATTTTAGAGAAAGACATTCATACCTAATCTATAGGCTGTTGTCCCCCCACCTTGTGCTGCAGAATTTTATTCATCCACTGCATACGGATTATCTCATGTTTATTCACCTTTAAATGATTAGAAAACAGGGTGTGCAGAGATCTCATGTTCTCCCACAATCCACTAAATTACTAGTGAAATTAAAGTCTTTCAATGTATTTATTAGTCATTTTTGTGTTGACTTGTCTGTAATCTTTGTTCTTGTTTGTATTTGTGTGATTATCATTATTGATTATCCAGAGCTCTTTATGTATTAAAAGAAATAATGAACTTTTTAACAGATTGTCATTAAATGTGACTGAATTATTCTAGTATTTAGAGTCCCTGTTGAATTTACCGGGTTGCATTTAATATCTACCATCACCAATAAAACTGTTCCGAGGACAAACAGCTCAGTTGGGACCATGAGAATTACATTTTATTCTGGTAATACTAGCGCTGTTTTTTTTTTCCTACAAAAGCCAGGTTGTATGCAAATGTAATCATTAAAGCTGACTATTACAGCGATCAGTGTAGTTATTATTTGATTTTACATAGTATTACAATTTATTTAGAGAGAAATATAATGCTCTGAAATAAAAATTTAAGTTGTGGAATTCTCACCAAACAGTTCTGTTCTTTAGGATAGCAAGCCTTGGCAAATAGCATGCAAGCGATGAATAATTACAGAAATTGTTTTCTAGCTTTACAATTTTGTTTCTACTTTTCTTTAAAATTGTCTCTTGCTTGCTGGCATACATCCGTTGTTAGAATAATAACCAAGAAAATAATCTTATAAAATGAACTGGTTAAATCAAGATAATATAGAAGAGACTAGCTCCCTTCCTCTCGGCTTTCTGTCCTTCTTCCTTCTCTTTTTCCTCTTTCTCCTTCTTCCTCTCTGTTTCTCTTTCTCTCTATCTCTCTCCATCTCTTTCTGTTTTCTGTAATGTGTAAACAAGCAGAAATAATGTGCGCTGTGACTTGGACTCTTTTTGAGTTTTTTTCATAGACACTATCTTAGTGATTCCAATACCTTTCCTCTTAGTGCCGTTGAACTTGCCATGAAATCTCAGTGAACAGGATAGAATAAGTCAGGGAAAGCAGAAAAAATGAGTAAAAAGAATCCAAAGGACAAAGATACATGAAATCTAGACTTGAGTTGCAAATTTGAGTTGACTGCTCCTCGAAGGGAATCACTTATATGCTGTTGTCAATTTTCCTATCAGTAGAGGTGGTAGCTGCCTCACAGGTTGGTAGGTGCCACAACAAATGTGTGAATCTCTAGAAAATACTAAACCTAGTCAAACGCAAACTTTAATTATTACTTTCATTATTTTTAAGTTTAATTACAGAATACAATTGAAATCTGTTAAAAAAAAAAAAAAAGCACTTCAGAAAAAAAAAAAAAAAGCTATGTAAGTCCAAGGCATAACTGTTCCTCCATCCTCCTGTCTTGCTGTATGGAACCAGAAGTGAGATTTATTATGCTGTGGATGAGTACAAAAGTCCCTTTCTGACTCTTTCTGGAAAGTCTGGAGTAGGGGGTCACTATGGCTTCTTTGGCAGGTCAACTTTTTATTTGTATCCTAGCCTCTCTACAATCCTATAAAGTCCTATGAACTAAAGAAGAATATGCAAGTAATAAATAATCATATAACTACATTCTGTTTTAAAAATTTTCTATGCTTCTCTTAAGGGACGCTGAAACACCAACTGGTCCACAAATCCGTCATTGGTAAAGCCAAATTTCTGCTACAAGAAGGTCCCTGGTTACTTTTCTCAGGCTAGAGTATTTGGCAGGACCTTGCCATAACTGTAAATTATTTTTTTCAATTTGATTTAAAAAACTGAGAAGATGAAAGAAAATAATCACTCACACTAGATTAACCAACCAACCAATTGCCATGCAGTCAATTCATTTGTAATAAACCAGTACCAGTTGCCATCAAGTCAACTCCAACTCATGGTAACCCCATGTGTGTCAGGGTAGAATTGTGCTCCATTGGATTTTCAGTGTCTGTTTTTTTGTAAGTAGAGCACCAGACCTTTCTTCCAAGGCACCTCTGGGTGGACTCAAACCTCTACCCAACCTCTACCCTTTCAGTTAGCAGCCCAGGGCATTAACCATTTCACTATCCAGGGACTCCCATAGTGGATTAGTCTGTGCTATTATTGTTGTTGTTAGCTGCCTTCAAGCTAGCCCCCAACTCATGGCAATGCCATGCACAGCAGAATCTGATAGTTGTGATCCACAGGGTGTTCACTGGCTGATTTTTGGAGGTAGATCTCCAGGACTTTCTTCCTAGTCTGTCTTAGTCTGGAAGCTCTGCTGAAACCTGTTCAGCATCACACACAAGCCTACACTGGCAAATGAATGGTAGCTGCACTTGAGGTGCATTGGCCAGTGTTACGGATTGAACTGTGTGCCCTCCAAAATATGTGTTGAAATCCTTACCCTGTATATGTAGATATAATCGTATTTGGAAATTGAATTTTCTTTGTTATGTTAATGAAGTCCTCTCAGTGTGGAGTGTGTCTGAAACCTAACCACTGCTGAGTGATGTAAGGAGCAGCATAGACACAAAGGCAAAAAAGCACAAATGGGGAGAAGATAGATGCCATGTAGAGATGACCAAGGAACGGAAGAACGCAGGGGCTAGAGAAGCTGAGACAAGGATTTTCCCCAGTGAACAGAGAGCCTTCCCCTACAGCTGATGCCATGAATTCAGACTTCTAGCCTCCTAAACTGTGAGAAAATCTATATCTGTCAGTTAAAGCCATCCGCTTGAGGTATTTCTGATATAGCAGCACTAAGAAACTAAGGCAGCCAGAAATCGAACCCAGGTCTCCTGCATGGAGGGGAGAATTCTACCATTGGACTATGGCTGAAGTCACATTTTTACACAGAAGATACTTTGCATGGGATGACTGTTAATGCGGATCTGTAAGAAAATAAATAAATAAATAAAAAGTTAAAGCAAATCACAGCTTGAGATGCATTTTGCTTCAAATAAGAAACCTAATAGCATAGGCTGGGTTTTGGTAGGTTTGGATGTAGATGGGTAGATGGCCATAACTCTGATATTTGTAATAAGGGAGAATGTTTTTTATCAAGAATTAATTGATATTTCACATTTTCATTGGTAAAAGTGATTAACTCTGTGTTTCACCCTGACCTGAAATATCATGATTATTTTTCTGGAAATACATACAATGTGAAAACTCTTTTGAAGATAAAGGCAATTTTCTAAGGAAGGTCTAGATAATCTTTAAATTAAAATTTAGACCTAGCAAATTAAAGGATAATTAAGTAATGTTTTGTCATGTGTTTGTTTTTATTTTGTTTTGTTTTTACAATCTAAGGGTAAATGGGCCAATTCAAACAAATAGATCCACTTCTATGTGAGGCGTGGAGCTAAGCATTATAGATACGAAGATGAACGCAAGGAGTTTCTTACATGTATTGCCTTTGCAGCTTACTGAACACCTTAAAATTCATTTGTTCAGTTTGATCTTTTCAACCACCCTGGAGTTAGGCCCTACAGGTATCATTGTCAGCCTTCGTGGACACAGGGGAGAACACAAGACTAGTGAGGACAGGTGCCTTGCTCAAGGTCAAGCAGCTAGTGAGGAGTAGGGCTGAGGTTCCTAATTCAGGGCTCCTCCCACTCCTCCAGGTGTTTTCATCTCTGGCCCCCAAGGGCAGAGCGTCTTAAGTGAATCAATAATGCCATAGAGTTTCTATGAAGACCCTGACAAATGAAAGATCAGTTCCAGCTGGGGGAAATGAAGCACTAAAAAGGGCTCTAAAAATGGTATACATTGAAAAGATTTGACACTTCAGACAGTGGAAATAGTGTGAAATCAAAGCATGAATTTGTGATCATTAGGAACTGGGAGATGGAGAGCCTTGCTTAAATGGTTGGACTAGATTTGTGAGTGGACGGGGAGCCCTTGTGTAGTTTTGAGATAGCCGCGTGCTCATTCAACAAGACTCAAGTCTCCCGGGGTTCAAATCCCAGTTCCACCACTTACAAACTGTGTAATTTAGACTTCACCTAAACCTCAGTTTCCTGCAGAGTGAAATGAATGTAAGAGTAACTAATTCAAAGGGTTGTTGTGAGGATCTAAATGAGTAAAATGCACATGCCTGGGACATAGCACCTAAAAGTAGCTGTTATTATTGATAAAAATGATATGATCAGGGGTATACTTTAAAAGGCTCTTGGGGTGTGGAGTTACAAAGGGTGGCGGGAAGCCGAGAGGAGGGAGTCAAGTTGGAGTTCAAAAAGCAGTTTTGGGGCCTATAGCAAGAGTTTACACGAGATGCAGTGAGGGCTTGACTTGGGCTCCAGCAGTGGGAACGTTAGGTGTCAAACATTTAAAAGCCTTCTACGAGCGAAAAATAAAGAGTGAAATGTGTGTGTTCTAGTTGTCTAAAAGTTAAAGCCTCTCCTTTTTTATTGGCTAGCTTTAAAAATTTGACAGCCAAATTTGTGATGGCTTGTTCCAGTTAAAAAATCCTATAAACACACCAGATAATTCTAGTCTTTGCACCTGTGTTCAAACAGCAACAAAGATAAAACGAACTAGTGGAAAGGCCAACACCTTCCTTCTCTTAATGAGGCTCCATTGATTTTTGCAAACAAATGAAAGACAATAAATTGCCCCAAGTGCCCTTTTGAAAAGCCACCAGGACTGACCCAAGCTTTCCCAGCCTTCCCCAGGTGATAAGGCCTCACAGCTGGACCATAAAATTCGTTTGCAACTCTGAGGATATTCACTAAGCCCCCTTTGTTCCCAAGAGAGTTTTGAGGGTTTGGGCTTATATCCTGTTGGCCCCAAGACTAACATATGATTTTTTTTTTTTTTTTTTTCCTTTCACTGGTCAGTGACCAAAACCTCTAAAAAGTCACAAAGGAGCTCAAGAGCAGGTCAGAGGCTGCCCTGTAAGCATTTGGTTTCTGGGCCAGAACTTAGTTCAGGCCTAAGGTTTAAATGAGATCTGGAGCTGGAGTAACTCTTAGAGACTTGTCATTACCCCCAGAGCAGCACGTTGGCCTCTTCCAGTGGCTTCTGTTTTGTATGTTCAATCCTGCCCAGAAAACTGAGGTCTATAGCTGCGCTGTGCAATGCAGGAGCCACACATTACATGCGGCTGCCGATCACTTCAAGTGTGGCTAGGACTGAGATGTTCTAGAAGGGTAAAGTATATGTTGAATTTCAGAGACTTAGTGTGGGGAAAAAAAGATGTAAAATATCTCAATATTTTTGTATTGATTACATTTTGAAATCATAATATTTTCGATATATTGTGTTAAATAACATATATTATTAAATTAATTTTGCCTGTTTCTTTTCACTTTTTCTAATGTGTTACTAGGAAACTTAAACTTGCATCTGTAGCTGGCCTTGTATTTTTATGGGAAAATGTTGCTGTAGAGGGAGAAGGCCGTTAATCTCTCAGCTTCTCCTGATGAACTCAAAGCACTTGGTAATTCATAATTATTTTGTTAACCACACTTTGGTTGCACATATAACCTCACTGTTAATAGGAACTGATTTTATTGTCTCTGTTTACAATTGTCCTGTAATTTGCAATTGTTCTGTAAATCTGATGCTGGTGCAAGATGACTTTCAGTTTATCTTAGTAAAAGCTGAAGGGGCCAGTTTAGGTGGAGGATGAGAACAAATTAAGGCAGATAGAATAAAAGGAAGGAAAGAAAAATGTAGTATGTTGGGAAATTTCTACTCAAAACTGCTCTGCAGGGTATATGTTATTATATCCATTTTTATAGAGGAAGAAGCAGGGTCAGATAAACTAACTTTCCCAAAGTGATACAGATCATTCCTTTCAAAGTGATAATTCAGACCAGTTCTAACAAACTCCAAAGCACAAACTCTTTCTCTACGTCACAATGTCTCTCCTCTGCCACTGACAACTTTTGAGAAAATTAAACAGTAACAATCAATTTTGGAGATATTTCTTTTACTAATTATTTGTGTTCTTATTTGAATTCACGCTTATTAAAAAACAAACGAACCAGCCAGTTGCCACTGCGTTAATTCCAACTAATGTGTGTCAGAGTAGAACCGTGCTCCCTAGAGTTTTCAATGGCTGATGGTTTTTTCCCAGAAGTAGATTGCCAGACCTTTCTTCTGAGGCATCCCTGGGTGGACTCAAACCTCCAACCTTTCGGTTAACAGCCATGCGTGTTAACTATTTGCACGAACCCAGGGACTTTTATGCTTATACTGTTGTTTATTTATCAAATAATTCTAATATAGATTAAATTACATACAACAAACTTTATTCATGAGAGATTTTATTCATAGGAGATCAATAAGTACACCATGAGCCTTCTTCTTTCAGTTCCAGTTGTATACCCTTAAATAACCACTTATACAACATAGACTTATTGATACATACTTCATAGGCCTCTTGAGGGGCTAAAGTGCTTTGCAGAATGTAAGACTGCCAGAGTTGGCCTCCCAGCCCCCCACCACCCCAGAATGCCGTAAGAGAATGATTTCTCCTTGTTCTGCTACACAGTTATATTTTATTGTCAGACATTTGGGGACACTTTTCCTCTCTGTAAATGAGATATAATATAAAAAAGCTAGAAATTATAAACGCCTTATGGGTCACCTAGTTCGTCTCTCTCTTAACACAGGAATCACAGACAGGTCTCATAAAGTTTCCCTTTAATAATCCAGTCCAGCCTCTTTGATCTTTTTACCCAGGAAGATTTTTCCTCTGCTTACTTGAATTTTTCTCAGCAATTGCTCTGCATGAGAATGAGAAGGATATTGGAAGATTGCTGTTACCCCATAATTTTCTCTTCTCTAGACTAAGAAATCCTATGGCCTTTCAAGCTTTTCTTTATATTTACTACTCTCCCCGGAAACCCCTTTACATGAATTTTTATCACTACTCTGAAAATTCTCAACTGATTCTTATTTATTAAGTATGTATAAATTCTGGTTATAGATAGATGCATTGCTACCATTATTTTAGAAGGGTTTTCTCTAAAGTCGGTATTGGCTCTTTTTTTTTTTTTTTTCCTTTAAACTAAGCTAGACTCTAACAGAATAATTTAAGTTGTTGGGGGATAATAATCAATGGTTTGTTATTTGCTGCTGTTGACTTGGTTAGTTTCCTATTTTAACATTTGAGACTAAAACTAAGTTAAAGGATATTGGAGCAGGAAAGTCAACAGTGTCTTTTGTTCATTAGACATGACATGGAGTCAATGTCGTGTACAGCTAGTGATGGAGCTAAGCTGAAGCAATCATGTGTTGCATTAGGTCCCTTAGGCTATGAGGACCCTGCCCACGCAAACCTACTCTCACTACTGGGATTGTGGGCATTGCTGCAGGTGAAAGTATTGATAATCAAAGAGGAGAAAATGGAAGTAAAAATATGAGTGACTGCTCTCACTATGGATCTTAATGATTCCTGCTCAAAACGTTTTTTCTGCTCTTGTAACTTTAGTCTCTGCTTGTTTAGAGGAATGTTCCCATCAGGAAACACAGTAAAGTTTCTACTGAACTGAAGTTGAGACTTCTACTTGGTCGTTTGAGGCTACTCATGCCACTGACTCAGCATGCCAAAGAAATGGGTTATGTTTTGGCTGAGCTGATTGACTCTGACTATCACAGGGAAATTGAGTTGGTCCTACATAATGGCGCAAGGGATGAACATACTTGGAACTTGGAAGATTCTCTGGACGTGAGTCTCAGTTTTCCCATGTTCTTTGGTAAAATGATATAGACAGACTGCTAATAGCACAAACCCTTCAGGAATAAAGACATAGGTTACCATAGCAGGCAAACAACCAGGGCTAGATGAAGTACTTGATGAAGTTAAAGGGAGTAAGAACTGTAGAAGTCATGTATATTTTTTCCTAGCTTTGATATGAATATCCAGTTACCCTTGAGTTGACTCTGACTCATGGCGAGCCTATGTATGTCAGAGTAGAATTGTGCTCCACAGGGTTTTCAATGGCTGATTTTTTGGAAGTAGATCACCAGGCCTTTCTTCTGAGGTGCCTCTGGGTGGGCTCAAATCTCCAACCTTTCAGTTAGCAGCCAAGCAGTTTAACCTCTTGCACATCCAGGGATTGTGTGTATATATATGTATATATATATATATATTTCCTCCCCTCAATACTGGACGTGATTCTCAGTTTTCCCATGTTCTTTGGTAAAATGATACAGACAGACTACTAATAGCACAAACCCTTCAGGAATAAAGACATAGGTTACCATAGCAGGCAAACAACCAGGGCTAGATGAAGTACTTAGTTTATACCTAGTTTAAGGCATATTAATAATGATTAACTTTGTATTTCAGTATTAAACTATGGAATATCAAAGGGGAGTGTGACTCATCTAGAAGAAAAATCCCTGACACCCAGAAACGAATACAATGGCATATGGGACTTTGTGTTTCATTTTTTGTGGAGGTCAGCATGTTTTCAATTGAATGAAGGATAGTTGCAACATATTAGGTGGAAACATAATGTTATTGTCTTTCTTTGGACAGTTTCCTTGGACAATTCTTTGGTAAAGGAATGGTTATGGATATTGAGTTGACCCAACCATCAACACTTCTAAAGCTGATAACTACATTTCTCAGAATTCATTTCCCTGTATGGTTCTGGTGTAGAGTTTGCCAATGAGAAGAATTACTGACAGAATAGAAGTTGTAAGTAAAGCAGAAACCACTATTGGTGGGAGAACGTGGCAGGAGGATATGGTGGTTCTATAGATTTCTCCATGAATTCCTCCTTCACAGTCATAGCTGCCAGATGTGGTGGCTTCTTGACTTTCTCTGCTTCCCCCAGTGCTGGCTTGTCCACTCTCTCCAGTGCTGTGGCTGAAGTCAAGAGTAATTGTTTCGCTGATGTTCTAGCTGCCACCTTTCAGACATTTGTTGTCCCACTCTTCCCACATTCATGAAATCTCTAATTCCTATGTTATTCATACGACTTTATTCTCAACGCATATAATGGCTCTGTTTTCCTAAGTGAACCCAAAGTATGTGATCATGTGCCCAATGGGCTATATAAATATTATTTCCTCATTTTGTTTCCTCCAAGTTTAATTGTCATAAATCTTGGGACCAAACACTTTAATATAATCGTTATGCTTATAAATTAATGATGTTATTCATATTTGTAAGTAAGTAGACACATAAATATGTTCTCAAACACAAACCTCCATCAGATCAACCCAGAAAATACAGGCTTTGCTAAATATATCTACTGTATCAGTTAGAATAATTTCAGCTCCAAATGACTGCATGTCTAATGGAAACTGACAATTAACAATGAAGATAATTTAATATTTCACAAACACGGATTCTGAAATTCCCAAGAACCAAGTCATGCTAATTCTTTAGACTTGTCTAGAAAATGTTTGGGCAAAGCCTCAATGATAGACTTTTTAAACTACCTTGGAGGAATGATTTTGCTGTGAATTGTTCTGTTTGAGGGATCTTTGAACTTTTTAAAAGCAAATCTTCAACACATTTTGTAAGTCACTGTGATTTCTGAAACTGTGTCTATATATATATATACACACATATACATATATACTCAATAAAAATCTTTACAGAAAAATCTCTGTTGCAATTAGTAGAATATTCTGATTAAAAGAGATTTATTATATGTCAAATTTAGAATCATAGAATCTCAGGATGGGGTACATCTTAAAGTTCATCTATTACATGAATTATATATGCATACATACATATATATTAGTGAATTATGTTTAACATAAGCTATATTAAAACCAAACCAAACTCACTGCCGTCCAGTCGATTCTGACTCATAGCAACCCCATAGGGTTTCCAAAGCTGTAAATCTTTACGGAAGCAGACTGCCACATCTTTCTTCCGAGGAGCTGCTGCTTGTTTCGAACTGCTGACCTTTCGGTTAGCAGGTGAGCACTTTAACTACTGCTCCACCAGGGCTCCTAAGCTATATTAGGCACTATTTAATTTTTGTTGTTGGTAATAAGGCATTTAAAGGTCTTGCTCATGGTCCTATTCTGATGACCAATTGTTATTATTTTCTATAAATGCAAAAATATCAGTTAATGTAGTGTGTAGATAGTAGAATGCTATATAAACCAACTCTACCCATAAATCTAAATATTATTATTTCTAAAGTATTCTGGGAAAATAAGATATAACCCCAGACCTTTTTTGGTAATAGTAATCAAGGTGGCACTATTAATAACTATGTCAGGACAATGGGCATAAGCTGGAGCTGTCCCAGGCAACCCAGGATGTATGGTCATACTAGCTACCACTGGAGTTTCTGGGTGGTGCCAACAGTTAACCTACTTGGCTGCTAACTGAAAGGGTGGAAATTCAAGTTCACCCAGAGGTGCTTTGGAAGAAAGCCCTGGTAATGTACTTCTGAAAAATCTGTCATTGAAAACCTTATGGAGCAAAATTCTACTCAGACAAACATGGGGTCACCATAAATTGGAATCAATCTGATGGCAACTGGTACTGGTAGCTACCACCAGGTCCTGAATTCCTTATTTCTGTTATGCTCACCAGTTGGTACATTTTGTGCTGTATTTTCACGACTAATTGGCTGCCTGCATTTATGGTTCTTGTAAGAAGCTATAACCTTAAATTCTCTCCCTACTAAACGTTGTTATAATGCTAGTCCAGAGAAATACTATTCAATATTTATAAAACAGTACTTGCAGGGCATGCAGCTTTTCCACTCCACTAAGATATTCCAGGAGCCTGGGTGATGCAGTGGTTAAGAGCTTGGCTGCTAACCAAAAGGTCGGCAGTTCAAATCCGCCAGCTCCTTGGAAACCCTATGGGGCAGTTCTACTCTGTCCTGTAGGGTTACTATGAGTTGGAATTGACTTGCCGGCAACTTTTCTTTCTTTTTTTTTTTAAGATATTCTAAATTAGACCCTATATCCAACCAGAATCTTAGAGTACTGCATTCTTGGAACCCTAGTTCATTGCCAAGTTAATTGGTATCATCTCTTTTTAGGATATACTGGGGGCACATTTTAAGGAATAGGTGTTTGAAATTTGTTGCTTTATTGGTTTTTAGGAAGACCTTTTTTTCTCATTGTGTCATTTTTGTGAGAACAATGAGAGAAATTTCTCTTTGGTCTTGATTTAAGGAGAAGAAGCTGTATCTCTTCTGGGTCACTGGTTTGGTTTTATTTTACAGATACCGAGCTTTGTGACATTTTGTGTTTCTCTCCCTGCTTTGATTGCTAGGAAGTTCAGAGCCGAATTTTAACTCATATCTAGAAAACGTACAGAATTTTGTATATATAAATATATTTAAAAAACTATACGTGGCTTTATTGCTTTACTGTCCTCATTCTTCTTAGCCCAGATTCCCACATGTAGTTAAAATGCTTTGTGGAAGGAAGTAGTATTTAAGTATATAAGTAAACAGATAGTCAGCCAGAAAGTGCTAATTATAATGAGAAATAGTAATACTAGATTTAGGGAACAATTAGTTATTTATAACAAAGTCACATTCAGGTTATTGCTGGTTTTTTTTTTTTTTTGAATGTAAGGTCACTGATGTAGTCCTTCATGCTTTTATCTTCAATCTCTTCTCTTCCACAGATTCCCTTCTAAGAGTGGCTAAACAATATCAAGTCTCACCCTTTTTAAAAACTAAAAGCTTTTCTCAGGTCCAGATCCCTCCCATCCTCTGCCTTCTTTTTCTCTCAAGGTTGAAAGAAGTGTCTGCAATCACTGTCTCCATTACCTTCTTCCTGTTTCCCTTTCACTTACCGATCCACCAAGACTGTCCTGTTGAAAGTCAGCAATGATTTCCTTAACGCTGAATCTCAAGAACACTTCTTAGCCTTTGACTTACTTGTCTCTCAATTCTTCTTACTCAGAATATACCATTCCCATGGAGTTCCTAACATCAGAGATGCCTCTGGAATTTTTCTTTCTGGCTATTCCTTCTTAGCTTCTTTTGCAGGCTCCTCTAACTCTATCTTTCCCTTAAATGTTAATGTTTATCAGGGTTTCGTCCTCGGTCCTCTTTTCATTCTATCCACACATCCTGTGTAGTTTCATTCATCTGCTAATTTTTATCTGGAGACTGATATCTTTCCAGATTTCAACTGCCTATTCGATGTGGTCATCTAGTAATCCTGCAGGCACCACAAACTCAGGAGGTCTCAAACGCAACTTTTCATCTTGGTCTCCGTCCCCTGAATCTATTCCTTCTTCTGTTTTTCTTAGCTTTCAGAATGGTACCAGCAGAGGCCTTGTTGCCAGCTCCAAAAACCTAGGAGTCTTCTTTGACTTCTCTCTCTCCCTTGCCGTATCCAAACAATCACCATGTCTTAGTGATGTACTACCTAGACATCTCTTAAATTTGTCTACTTTCCACTCACACCTCTCCATCCCGACCACCACCATTGTAGCCTGATCCTGTCATGGGAACTATATTCATCTTAAAGTCCCCTGTGCTGCACGTAGTGCCAGGGACATACTTTATTTTTACGCAAATAACGTGTACCTTCTAAAAGGTATTTTCATAAACGTGCTATGCTAATTTTTTAACCTCCTCCCACAAGGTATTTTCACAGGCACTGCTATGCCAATTTTTTTACATGTTTCTGTAAAAAAATTAGCATAATGCGCTTATGAAAATACCTCGTGGGGAGGGAGGGCACGGTTGGCAAACAAACGTAGAAGGCAGGTGTTGTTTGCATAAAAATATGGCAGTAAGTGCACAAAAAATATTTCTTAAATGAGCAAATAAATTTATTTTAGAAAATTGAGAATCACTAAGATAAAAGAAATGGAATATAGATTAAAAAAACCCTTCATATTATTAGTACAAGCCAAATGAGTCCAATATTTTTCACATTGAATTGTTTTTTGGAACATCTATGTCAAAAACATACACTTAGAAATATATTTTTAATGACTTTCAGGAGTCTGTTTTTCCCCATTTTATGTGGGAAAATGTTATACAATGAGTAATTTAGTCATATGAGCTTTTGGCTGAAATTTAACATATAAACATTTTATGTAAGAAAACAACAAAATGAAGCAGCAGTATATAAATTGAAGGTTGCTATATAAAATTTCATGTACTGTTTGCATTTAGGGAAGAAAGAAACACATTTCTTAATATCTTTGAAATCTTATAAAATTCATGGTGAGAGAGGCTCTTTAATGTATTCTAATTACAAAAGTAAGTCCAACTTCAGTTTAGTGATAAAATGCCAATTGTTCTATGTATATGTATTCATAATGAGGTAGCAAAGAGTGTGGGTAATTGGGTAGCTCTTTCGAAAATTGAATCCTGATAATTTCTTTATCTGGTAATTAGTAAGTAGATGCTCCACTTTCCCGAGGCACTACTTTTTTTTTTACAAAATTTACTGAAGACTTCTACAAAGCAGTATTCATATCGATATGCAGTCTTTCAGACCATCACATGCAATGGGGCTTCAAGCACTGCAAAGAGGAAAAGATTTCTTATGAGAGGTCAATATATAGAAGAGTGGAATTTCTTTTTTCGATTGTGCTCACACACGATAGATCTGTATAGGTTTCTCCTGGTCGACATGGAAATTTTGGAGACTCTATTTTGCCACTTTGGGTAAATATTACCTTGAGACCCTTTATAGCCAGGGGAGGGTGCAGTGCATAGGGAGGTGAATTCTTTAGCCCAGGTTCTGTTCAGAGACTGATGTTTAGAGATTCATCTCGCCTGTGGGGAACATCCCTGTGGATATTCCAGGAGATAGAACAAAAGGAAAAACATTAGCTAAAGTCATCACAGTCAATGTTGTTAATAAAACATGTTGTTCTCAACCTTTAGAAACTAGATGCTGGTTTGGTGGTGTATTAAATGAACTCATTAACTTTAAAGTTAGGGTCGTTTAGACACTGAGTGGGCAGATATCCAGTAACCACTGGACGTTTGCATTTTTTATTTGCTGGAGATTCCTTTGACCTTGGTGAAAGCCAAAAGACAGGAAATAGAATTCAAGGAGGTAGAACTTAAAAATGAAAAACACATGAAATAGGAGCTCTCTGCGGAATTAAAGCATGGAATATTGACCGGGAATGTGGTGGTGTTTGCCCTTGCACAGTTTGGCCCAATCACATGCAATAGGCATGATGAAAAAGAAATCATGACTTGAGCAGTGCAATTGCTTACATATTTTCCCAAAATATAAACATATTTCGATCACATATACATGTCTGAAGTGTTCTGTGAATTTGTTAATGGCTGTTAAGTTTGCATGTGTCTTTCATTTTGTCCATTTCAAGACATCAAATTAAAAGGCCATTGTTTTCTATGATCTTTCTATATTGTATAAGGGAAAGCTTGTATTAAAAAAACACATGTACTGTATTTAAAATTTAGATATGGAAGATTTGTTACAAGTGGCTCTGACTGCCTTGTAGCAGATGCTCTTTTGTATTAAAATTACTTATACTGTTAACTAACATTTATTGTCTTCTATGATAGCATTGGCATTTAAAAGGAAAACAAGTCACATACCCATAAAAATTCATCTGCTTAAATTAGATTTTAAAAATAAATCCAAAAACATTTTTCTGCCACTCTGCAGGTGGAATATGAGTTGTTGTGCACCTAATAATTTTTTTAATTTATTCTTTATGTAACCAGTAAATTTTTTTTCAGCTGACGTGTATTACAACATCTGCTAGCATTTAAAAATTTTTTTTATTGTACTTTAGATGAAGGTTTACAGAGAAAATTAGTTTCTCATTAAATAATTAATACACATATTGTTTTGTGACATTGATTGCCAACCCCACGATATGTCAGCTCTCTCCCCTTCTCAACCTTGGTTTTCCCATTACCAGCTTTCCTGTCCCCTCCTGCCTTCTTGTCTTTGCCCCCAAGCTGGTGTGCCCATTCACACCAGCTTGTTTTATTTTATGGGCCTGACTAATCTTTGCTTGAAGGGTGAACATCAGGAGTGACTTTAGTAATAAGTTAAAAGGGTGTCCAGGGTTCATACTCTCGGAGTTTTTCCATTTTCTGTCAGACCAGTATGTCTGGACTTTTTTTGTGAGTTAGAATTTTGTTCTACACTTTTCTCCAGCTCTGTCCAGGACCATCTATTGTCATCCCTGTCAGAGCAATTGGTGGTGGTAGCCAGGCACCATCTAGTTGTGCTGGACTCAGTCTGGTGGAGGCTGAGTCTGTGGTACTGTCTGTGGTAGCTGTGGTCCATTAGTCCTTTGGACTAATCTTTCTCTAACGTCTCTGGTTTTCTTCATTCTCCCTTGTTCCAGACAGGGTGGGATCAGTGGAGTATCTTAGATGGCCATTCACAAGCTTTTAAGACCCCAGATACCACTCACCAAAGTAGGATGTAGAATATTTTCTTTATAAACTATGTTATACCAGTTGAGCTAGATGTCCCCTGAGAGCATGGTCCCCAGCCCTCAGCCCCATAATTCAGTCCCTCAGGGAGTTTGGATGTATCTATGAATTCTGCTAGTATTTTTTGTCTTAAGTTTTTTAATCAAAGATGATTTTTATAATGAAGTTAATAAGTTAAATTCATTGCCCATTATAAAATGCATATAACTGAACAAATGACTTCTTATTAAAAGACAAGTCAGCTCTATATATGAAAGTAAATACTATTTCTTTCATATTTTGTCTATTCTTCCAGTCAAGAATGATGAGGAGATTTTAAAACCTGTATTTCACATGACTATACTGACCCTGTTTTCAATGTCGATTGCTCTTTTTCTCTATTCTATGCTTGGTGAAATCCTAACCGTCCTTCAACTGTTGGTACAAATGTCATCTTCCCTAGAAACCTTCTTCAGAGAAGTCAACTTGCCTTTGCTTGTGCTCACCTTGCCATTGGCCATAGGGCTGGAGTAGCACATTTAACAAAGATGAGCTGTCTGCTGTGGTTTTTTGTTAAGGTGGAGATTGCACTCTTCCATATTCATGGCCCACTGGGTGGAACAGAAGGAGCCCTGGTGGTGCAGTGGTTAAAGCGCTCAACTGCTGTCTTAGTTATCTAGTGCCACTATAACAGAAATAACACAAGGGAATGGCTTTAACAAAGAGAAATTTATTCTCTCACAGTTTAGGAGGCTAGAAGTTCGAATTCAGGGTGTCTGATCCAGGGGAAGGCTTTCTTTCCCTGTTAGCTCTGGGGGAAGGTCCTTGTCATCAGTCTTCCACTGTGGAAGTGCAAGGACCCCGGGTCCAAAGGACGTGCTATGCTCTTGTCTCTTGTTTCTTGGTGGTATGAGGTCCCCTGCCTCTCTGCTCACTTTTCTCTTTTATATCTCAAAAGAGATTGACTTAAGACACAACCTAATCTTGTAGATTGAGTCCTGCCTCATTAACATAACTGCCACTAATCCTACTCATTAACATCATAGAGGTAGGATTTACAACACATTGGAAAATCACACCAGATGACAAAGTGGTGGACAATCATACAATACTGGGAATCATGGATTAGCCAAGTTGACACACACTTTTGGGGGGAACACAATTCAATCCATAACATTTCACCTTTTGGCCCCCCAAAATTCATGCTCTTGCCACATGTAAAATGCATTTACCCCATCATATCATAGCAAAAGTTTTAAAATCTAAAAATTCCTCTTCATCTGTAAAATCTACAATACAAGTTATCTGCTTCCAAAGTACAATGGAGGAACAGGCAGGCATAAGCTAGACATTTCAATTAAAAATTTGAGAAATTGGAAGGAAAGAGGGGATAAAAGACACCAGCAAGTCAGCAGACCACATTACATTAGCCTTCAAGTCTTGAAAATAATCCTCTGTTCTGTGAGACCATTTAGACAATGGCCCTGCCCTCCAGACTCTGGGTGTTGGCAACACTCTGATTCTGAGTAGAGGCCCCTCAGTCCTGGGCTTCAGCTCCACCTTCCAGGCCCATTGGAACAGCAACTCTGCTCCCTCGGCTTTGGGTGGCCCATTCTCCTAGTCCATCTGAGTGTCAACTCCACCCTTAGAGGCCCCAGAGATTGTGACCCTACCCTTAGAGACTGAGACAGCTCTGCTTCCTGTGTTCCTTGTCTCTTCAGCTTCTGCTTCCTGCTTCCTTGGCCTCTTGGCCCCTCAGGCCTCACTGCCAGCATTGGCCCTGCTAGGGCAAGTGTTCCAAAGCTCTGTAGCTCCATCAATAAGTGCCTGGAGGCAACGTACTCCACCAGGAAACTATGGTAGGAAGGCACTCAGCTCTCTTGCTCGTTATGTTGGCAAGCCTCGTTCCACAGATAAGTGCCCGGAGACACCCCACTCTGCTAGGAAGCATCCTGCCAAAGGCACTTAGCTCTCTTGTTCCATGGGTAGGCTCCAGTGTAATCTTTCACAGGTCTCCTGGTTCTGCTGCTGCAGTTTCTCCGTCAGTGGGTCAGCTCCAGATGAGTCTCACACTGATCTCATTCTGCTGCTGCCGTTTCTCTGCTGCTGCTTCTCACCAACTGCGCCGTCTCCAGTGTAACAGCTCTCTTCACTTCCTTCTGAGTCCTCACCAGAATTGTCTTTGATGTCCATAATTCCACCAACAGTCTCTTCGAGGCAATCTAGGCTTTTACTATTAAGTGTTTTAAAACTCATCCAGCCTCTACCCCATTCACAATTTCACATTGTAGGCATGTGTTACAGCAGCACCCCACTCTCTCGCTACCAAAGATGTTGATGACTCTGATTGTAATAGTAAAGAGGGCACTGCTAATCCATGGTGTGAGGAGACAATACCAATATGCAAAATATCACCACCAATAGATCAGATATTGGTGAAAGGCAAGGCTTTGGGTGGTTGCATGTGTGATACCTTTCTATAATTTTGTCACAATGAGAAGTATAAGGAAGCTGGTTGGTTGCTCCTACTTTTGCTGGACAAACTGGTAATAGAAAAAGATGAACTCAGGGCATCAGAGTCCAAGCTCAAGTACCACATAAATAACTTCAAAGTTTCCACTTGTGCCTTGAAAGAGAGCCTTATTTCTTGTAGCAACAGAGCTGATATTGCCAAAACCCCAACCCAGAGTCTTATAGTAAGAGTGGCTGAATTATAACACCAACTTAATTGTCAACCTCAAGACGTGTCTGAGGTTAAAGTGAGGGCATTGATTGGGAAGAAACAGGGTCCTGAAACTTGGGATGGGGACATATGGGCAGATAATCAGGAAGCTGGAGACACTGAACCCCTAAATTCTATTGAATCACTTCTGCCAACAGAACTAGCCCTCTCACTCCCATTAGAAGAGATTACTACGTTTGTCTGCTAAACCACCCTCCCCAGTAAAATCATTAGCCCCTCCACCATCATCTAATGAGATTAACCCAGCTATGTCTAAAGAGCCTATGTCTGAGTCATTGCCTAGTGCATCGCCTGAGGCAGATGCTTTACAAGATAATGCTGAATGTTCTCAAAACAATTCCACACTACACTACCAATTCTGGCTTCTAGACCTATAACTAGGCTTAAGTCCCAGCAAGCCCCAAAAGGTGGAGTACAAAGTGTGACCCAGGAGGAGATATGCTACACTCCAAAAGAACTGCTTGACTTTTCTAATATGTACAAACAGAAACCTGGAGAATATGTGTGGGAATGGCTAAAAGAGTGTGGTATAATGGTGCAGGGAACATAAAGATGGATCAGTCCGAGTTTATTGATATGGGTCCACTAAGCACAGATTCTTCATTCAATGTTTCAGCTCTGGAAGTTAGGATAGGCTCTAATAGTCTATTTGATTGGGTCGCTGAAGCATGGATTATGCAGTGGCCTACACTAAATCAAGTTTAATACTAGAACTAACCTTGGTATACTGTAGAAGAAGGTATCCAAAGGCTTAGGGAAATCGGTATACTAGAGTGGACTTATCAGGTTAGACCCATAGACCCACACATGGAGTGCCCAGAGGACACAACTTTTATCACAACAGTGAGGAACAAATTTGTGAAGGGAGCCCCAGCATCCTTCAAGACTGCTGTGATTGCCATTTTAGGTAAGTCAGATTTGACAGTGGGAACTGCCCTGACTGAATTAAGACATCTAACTACAATGGGGCTGATTGGACCCTGTGGTAGTAGGGACCAAGTGGCTGCATTCAATCGATAAAAACAAGGTGTGCATGGTTACCACAATGGACAGCAGAGTCAAAACAGTAATCAGAATTGTCTGACTCCTATGGACTTGTGGTGTTGACTACTTAGTCATGGTGTCCCTAGGAGTAAAATAAATAGGAAATCTACTACATATTTACTTGATATGTACAATTGAATGAATTTGAGGTCAAGTGAACAGCAGTCTAACTCGAATTGCCAGAACAGAGAGTCATAGCACCTCAATCAATTCCCAGACTTGAATGAGTTTAAAGACCCACAACCCTGGAGTGAAGGGGAGGCTGGGTCCACTTGAGGAAGTACTCTAATACACTGCCAAAAACTTACAGTGTTCATCTTTCTCCTAGCCTTACCCAAAGAGATCTATGGCCTTTTATGAGAGTGATTGTTCATGGGGGAAAAGGAAATAATAAAACTTTTTGGGGATTACTGGATACTGGCTCTGAACTGACACTAATTCCAGGAGACCCAAAAAGTCACTGTGGCCCACCAGTCAGAGTAGGGCATATGGAGTTCAGGTTACTAATGAAGTCTTAGCTCATGTCCATCTCATAGGAGGTCCAATGGGTCCCTGAATCCATCCTGTAGTGATTTCCCAGGTCCAAAATGCATAGTTGTTATAGATATACTCAGCAAGTTGCAGAACCCCCACAATGAATCCCTGACAAATGGAATAAGGGCTATTATGGTAGGAAAAGCCAAGTGGAAGCCATTAGAACTGCCCCTATCTAAGCAAATAGTAAACCAAAAGCAATACCACATTCCTGGAGGGATGGCTGAGATTACTGCCACCATCAAAGACTTGAAAGATGCAAAGGTGGTGATTCCCACGGCATCCCCATTCAACTTGCCTATTTGGCCTGTGCAAAAAACAGATGGATCTTGGAGAATGACAGTGGATTACTGAAAACTTAACCATGTGGTAACTCCAATTGCAACTGCTGTTCCAGATGTAGTTTCATTGCTCGAGCAAATTAATACATGTCATGTTACCTGGTATTCAGCTATTGATCTGGCTAAAGCCTTTTTCTCCATACCTGTTTCGAAGGACCATTAGAAGCAGTTTGCCTTTAGCTGGCAAGGCCAACAATACACCTTCAGTTACCTACCTCAGACCTACATCAGCTCTCCAGCCCTAGGTCATAATTTAGTCCTCAGGGAACTTGATCACTTTTCCTTTCCACAAGACATCCATTACATTGATGACATTATGCTGATTAGATCCTAGTAAGAAAGAAGTCTCAATGACACTGGACTTACTGGTAAAACATTTGCGTGCTAGAGGGTGGAAAATTAATTCCACAAAAATTCAGATGCCTTCCACCCCAATGAAATTACTAGGGGTCCAGTGGTGTGGGGCATGTTTAGGAATTCCTTTTAAAGTGAAGGATAAGTTATTGCATCTGGCTCCTATCACAACTAAAAAGGAAGCAAAAAGTCTAGCAGGCCTCTTTGGATTTTGGAGGCAGCATATCCCTCATTAGAGTGTGCTATTCCAGCCTGTTTATCAAGTGTCTCAAAAAGCTGCTAGTTTTGAGTGGGACCTAGAACAAGAGAAGGCTCTGAAACAGGTTCAGGCTGCTGTTCAAGCAGCTCTGCCACTTGGGCCATATGATCCAGCAAATCCAATGGTACTTGAAGAGTCAGTGGTAGATAGAGATACTGTTTGGAGTCTTTGTCAGGCCCCTATTGGTGAATCACAGTGTAGACCCTTAGGATTTTGGAGCAAAGCCCAGCCATCCTCTGCAGATAACTACTCTCCTTTTGAGAAACAGCTTTTGGCTTGTTACTGAGCCTTAATAGAAACTGAACGCTTAACTATGGGACACCAAGTCACTATATGTCCTGAGCTGCCCATCGTGAACTGGGTGTTGTCTAACCCACAGAATCATAAATTTGGACGTGCACAGCAGCACTCCATCAATAAATGGAAGTGGTATATATGAGATCAGGCCCGAGCAGGACCTGAAGGCACAATTAAGTTGTATGAAAAATTGGCCCATTTGTTCATGGTCTCCACTCCTGTCACATTACCTTCCATCTCCAAATCTGCACCTATGGCCTCATGGGGAGTTCTTTACTACAGTTGACTGAGGAAGAGAAAACTCATGCCTGGTTTACAGAGGGTTCTGCATGATACGCAGGCACCACTCGAAAGTGGACAGCCGCAGCACTACAGCCCTTTTCTAGGACCTCCCTGGAGAATAGTGGTGTAGGGAAATCCTCCTGATGGGCAGAACTTCAAGCAGTGCACCTGGTTGTTTACTTTGCTTGGATGGGGAAATGGCCAGATGTGTGATTGTATACTGATTCATGAGTTGCGTCCAATGGTTTGGCTGGATTGTCAGAGACTTGGAAGGAATATGATTAGAAAATTGGAGACAAGGACGTATGGGGAAAATGTATGTGGATAGACCTCTCTGAACGTGTCAAAGAAGTGAAAATATTTGTGTCTCACGTGAATGCTCATCAAAGGGAGACTTCTGAAGAGGAGGATTTTAGAAATCAAATGGATAAGATGAAGTGTTCTGTGGAAACAAGTCATCCTTTTTCACAAGCAACTCCTGTCATTGCTCGATGGGTTCATGAATAAAGCGGCTATGGTGGCAGGGATGGAAGTTATGTATGGGGTCAGCAACATGGACTTCTACTCGCTTAGGCTGACTTGACTACAGCCACTGCTGAATGCCCAATCTGCCAGCAGCAGAGACCAACGCTGAGTCCCCACTATAGCACCATCCCTTAAGGTGATCAGCCAGCAACCTGGTGGCAAGTTGATTACATTGGAATACTTCCGTCATGGAAAGGGCTGTGTTCTGTTCTTACTGGAATAGACACTTTCTCTGGGTATGGATTACCTTCCCTGCACACAATGCTTCTGCCAAAACTACCATCCGTGGACTTACAGAATGCCTTATCCACCGTCATGGTATCCCATACAGCATCGTCTTGGATCAAGGGAGTCACTTCACAGCAAATGAAATGCAGCAATGGGCCTATGCTCATGGAATTCACTGGTCTTACCATGTTCCCCATCATCCTGAAACAGCTAGCTTGATAGAACAATGGAATGACCTTCTAAAGACACAATTATGGCACCAGCTAGGTGGCAATACCTTGCAGGGTTGGGGTAATGTTCTTCAGGAGGCTGTATATGCTCTAAACCAGTGTCCAACATATGGTGCTGTTTCTCCCATAGCCAGGATTCATGGGTCCAGGAATCAAAGGGTGGAAATGGGAGTGGCACCATTCACTATTACCTCTAGTTACCCACTCACAAAATTTTTGCTTCCTGTCCCCATGACCTTATGCTCTGCAGGTCAAGAGGTCTTATTTCCAAAGAGAAGAATGAGCCCAACTGAAGACACATAACTGATTCCATTGAACAGGAAGCTAAAAATGCCGTCTGACAACTTTGGGCTCCTTATGCTTCTGGAGCAACAGGCAAAGAAAGGAGTTACCATATTGGCTGGTGTGATTGATCCTGATTACCAAGAGGAAATTGGATTGACATTACACAATGGAGGTAAAGAAGAGTATGTCTGGAATGCAGGAGATCCCTTAGGGTGTCTCTTAGTGCTACCATGACCTGTGATTAAAGTCAATGGAAAACTACAGCAACCAAATTCCAACATGACTACTAATGACCCAGACCCTTCAGGAATGAAGGTTTGGTTCACCCCACCAGACAAAGAACCGTGTCCAGCTGAGGTACTTGCTGAGGGCAAAGGGAATATGCAATGGGTGGTGGAAGAAGGTAGTTCTAAATACCAGTTATGACCACATAACCAGTTGCAGAAATGAAGACTGTAATTGTTATCAGTATTTCTAGTTTGCATGTGTACATCAAATATTTTTGCTTTCTTCACTTATAAAATATAAGATGTAAACAGGGCTAGTGCATTTTCGGTTGTATGTGTGTTCATTGTATCCTGTTAGGAGTAAGTATGACTTTATAATTGTCTTTATTCAGAGATTATGTATGGTTTAAGGAGATATGTACAAGTGCCAAGTTGACAAAGTGTGGACTGTGATGGTTAAGGATGTGTGTCAACTTGGCTGAGCTACGATTCTCAGTGGTTTGGCAGTCATATGATTTTGTGATCGTTTCCATGATGAGATTTGATATAATGTGATCCCTCTGGATCCTTCAGCTGGCTCCTGTTAGTCTGACCTCCAGTTGTCAGGACTTGACCTAGCAGCTTACCTGCAGTCTTGCCTGCCGATATTGGGATTCATCCGTCTTTGCAGCCTGTGAGCAAGAGCCCTTCTCTCCGACTTGCCAATCTGGGGTTCACCAGCTCTTGTGGCTACATGAATCAGGAGATGCCTCTATCCTGACTCATGGACTTGGGACGTTCCAGCCTCTACAACCGCGTGAACCATTTCCTTGATATAAATCTCTATATAAATATTTATATGTTTTACTGGTTTCGCTTCTCTAGAGAACCCAGCCGAAGACAGCTGCTGACCCAAAGGTCAGTGGTTCGAACCCACCATTTGCTCAATAGGAGAAAGATGTGCTGGTCTGCTTCAGTAAAGATTTACAGCCTTGGAAGTTCTATGGGGGTGGTTCTACTCTGTCCTATGGAGTCCCTATAGGGTCACTATGAGTTGGAATCAACTTGATAGCAACCGATTTGTTTTGTTTTGTTTTGGGAGGGGGTGGAACAGTATCTATCACAGAATAATGTTTATTGACTAATGAAGTATAATGGAAGTTGATCATCTTTGGAAAAGTTTCAAATGAAAATACAATTCTTTTCCTTCTAACTCTAGGAAATAAAAATTTTACTTCAAAGAAATAAAATTTTATTATCTTCATGTCGCAAGTGATGAGATCCAGGCTTTAAGGCTTATATTTTATTTTGTTTCTCTTGGTGTACTCACTTTGTGAATAGATAAAAGGCCAAAATATTTGCAACACTTATGAAAAAAATTATTTAATTTGCCTGAAATGGCTCTGTTCCCTCCAATTTTGCTTAAGAATGATCTCTTATTCCATGGCTCCAGATACACTATTGCTCAAAGCAAATATAAATGTCAGTGGTAAAGTATCTATTACCTGTAGCAGGATATTTATTGTGCAGTTTGTCCTTAATTATGATACAAAATATAATGATGTAAAAACAAGGAAATTTTGAAAATATAAAAAGCCTCTCAATAAAAATCCTAATACAACTTTCCATTTTTGCCTGTAACCTTCCTTTTTTATATATGAATATATTCTTTTATCTGCTTGTGACTGTATTGAAACTACTATTTTGTATTATGATTTTTAACTGAACACCATATCATAATGTTTCAGCATTATTATAATTTTAAGAACTGTATATTTTTTATTGTGTCTTTGTGCCTACACATAGATGCACACACACACACATGCACACACACACACACTTTCCTATCTACCCATCTGTCTATCTAAACATCTATCCAAAATGAATCTTCCAGGCCACCAAAATGAAAAATAAAATTCTATTTACTTCTATATACTTTCATTTAATTTTCCCGGATATCGGTGGCTTGAAAACGGTTTCCGTCAGAGAACTAGACTATTGGTCTAGTGAGATGGGGAATAGTAGGATAAGAGCTTGCAGCTAAGAATATATTTTGTCCAGAATGAGTGGAATATTTTATTTCCTTTAAAACAGATTTATTGAATACCTATTATGTTACAGGAATTGTGACTTGCTGGGGCCAAAATTGAATAAGATAAAAATGTCCACCAACTACCAGAATTACATTCCAGTGGGAATGAGAAACTAAAAACTGACTGTCTTAGTCATCTAGTGCTGCTCTAACAGAAGTACCACAAGTGGATGCCCTCAACAAAGAGAATTTTATTCTCTCACAGTCCAGTAGGCTACAAGTCCAAACTCTGGGCGTCAGCTCCAGAGGAACGCTTTCTCCGTTGGCTCTGGAGGAAGGTTCATGTCATCAGTCTTCCTTTGGTCTGGGAGCTTCTCTGCACAGGAATCTCAGGTCCAAAGGACACACTCTGCTCCCGGCACTGCTTTCTTGGTGGTATCAGGTTTCCGCTGTCAAATCTGACTTACATAAAATAGCAATCACAGCAGTCTTCAAGGATACTGGAGCTCCCTTCACAAATTTGTTCCTCACAATTGTGGTAAAAGGTGTGTCCTCTGGGCACTCCATGTGTGGGTCTGTGGGTCCAACTTGATAAATCCACTCTAGCATGCCAATTTCCCTAAGCCTTTGGATACCTTCCTCTACAGTATACCAAGGCAGGTCTGGTACTTCAACTTGACTTAGTATCGGCCACCTCGTAATCCATGCTTCAGCAACCGAACCAAATAAACTATTAGATCCTTTCCTAACTTCTCTAGCTGAAACATTGAATGAACAATCTGTGCTTAGTGGACCCGTATTGATAAACTCAGACTGATCCATCTTTATGTTCCTTGCACCATTATCCCACACCCTTAATAGCCATTCCCACACATATTCCCCAGATTTCTGTTTGTACATATTAGAAAAGTCAGGTAGTTCTTTTGGAGTGTAGCATACCTCCTCCTGGGTCACACTTTGTACTTCACCTTTTGGGGCTTGCTGGAACTTAAGCCTAGTTATAGGTCTAGAAGCCAGAATTGGTAGTGTGGAATTGTTTTGAGAACATTCAGCATTATCTTGTAAAGCATCTGCCTCAGGTGATGCCCTAGGCAATGACACAGGCAAGGGCTTTTTAGAGGCAGCTGGGCTAGGGCTAATCCCATTAGATGGGAATGGAGGGCTAATGGTTTTTCTGGGCAGGGTGGTTTAGCAGACAAACATGAAGTAATCTCTTCAGATGGGACTGGTTCTGCTGGCAGGAGTGATTCAATGGAATTTACGGGCTCAGTGTCTCCAGCTTCCTGATTATCTGTCCATATCTCCCCATCCCAAGTCTCAGGATCCCATCTCTTCCCAATCAACACCCTTACCTTAACTTCAGACACCTCCTGAGGTTGGCAACTGAGCTGGCATTGTAATTCAACCACTCTTACAATAAGACTCTGGGTTTGATTTTTGACAATGTCAGCTCTGTTACTACAAGAAGTAAGCCTTTCTTTCAAAGCACAAGTGGAAGACTTGAACTCATGTATGCCTCTCATTCTGACAAAGCAGTAGAAAGATATCACACAGGTGTTCACCCTGAGCCTTGCCTTTCACCAATACCTGATCTACTGGTGGTGATATTTTG